>NW_026973243.1:0-75139 GCF_036711695.1 Zophobas morio | reverse complement strand
AAAGTGCAACGAAACCATCAAATTTTAGCTAGAAACTGTATTTTTGTCGATTTTTATTGAATTTGAACTATATTTCAACGTTTTTGATGGTTCTGAGCCACAAACACACTTAAAGCATGCAGAATCGACTCAGAATAGGAAAAGGAGACGTTTAGGTCAATTTTATGCATTCTGGCGTTCGTAGATACAAGAAAACTGTTAAAATTCTTCAGAAACGTCACTTTTGAAGTGTTTTCTTGTACTTTTAAGCCAATCAGATACCCTACGGGCTCGGAAAGTGCAACGAAACCATCAAATTTTAGCTAGAAACTGTATTTTTGTCGATTTTTATTGAATTTGAACTATATTTCAACGTTTTTTGATGGTTCTGAGCCACCAAACACACTTAAAGCATGCAGAATCGACTCAGAATAGGAAAAGGAGACGTTTAGGTCAATTTTATGCATTCTGGCGTTCGTAGATACAAGAAAACTGTTAAAATTCTTCAGAAACGTCACTTTTGAAGTGTTTTCTTGTACTTTTAAGCCAATCAGATACCCTACGGGCTCGGAAAGTGCAACGAAACCATCAAATTTTAGCTAGAAACTGTATTTTTGTCGATTTTTATTGAATTTGAACTATATTTCAACGTTTTTTGATGGTTCTGAGCCACCAAACACACTTAAAGCATGCAGAATCGACTCAGAATAGGAAAAGGAGACGTTTAGGTCAATTTTATGCATTCTGGCGTTCGTAGATACAAGAAAACTGTTAAAATTCTTCAGAAACGTCACTTTTGAAGTGTTTTCTTGTACTTTTAAGCCAATCAGATACCCTACGGGCTCGGAAAGTGCAACGAAACCATCAAATTTTAGCTAGAAACTGTATTTTTGTCGATTTTTATTGAATTTGAACTATATTTCAACGTTTTTTGATGGTTCTGAGCCACCAAACACACTTAAAGCATGCAGAATCGACTCAGAATAGGAAAAGGAGACGTTTAGGTCAATTTTATGCATTCTGGCGTTCGTAGATACAAGAAAACTGTTAAAATTCTTCAGAAACGTCACTTTTGAAGTGTTTTCTTGTACTTTTAAGCCAATCAGATACCCTACGGGCTCGGAAAGTGCAACGAAACCATCAAATTTTAGCTAGAAACTGTATTTTTGTCGATTTTTATTGAATTTGAACTATATTTCAACGTTTTTTGATGGTTCTGAGCCACCAAACACACTTAAAGCATGCAGAATCGACTCAGAATAGGAAAAGGAGACGTTTAGGTCAATTTTATGCATTCTGGCGTTCGTAGATACAAGAAAACTGTTAAAATTCTTCAGAAACGTCACTTTTGAAGTGTTTTCTTGTACTTTTAAGCCAATCAGATACCCTACGGGCTCGGAAAGTGCAACGAAACCATCAAATTTTAGCTAGAAACTGTATTTTTGTCGATTTTTATTGAATTTGAACTATATTTCAACGTTTTTTGATGGTTCTGAGCCACCAAACACACTTAAAGCATGCAGAATCGACTCAGAATAGGAAAAGGAGACGTTTAGGTCAATTTTATGCATTCTGGCGTTCGTAGATACAAGAAAACTGTTAAAATTCTTCAGAAACGTCACTTTTGAAGTGTTTTCTTGTACTTTTAAGCCAATCAGATACCCTACGGGCTCGGAAAGTGCAACGAAACCATCAAATTTTAGCTAGAAACTGTATTTTTGTCGATTTTTATTGAATTTGAACTATATTTCAACGTTTTTTGATGGTTCTGAGCCACCAAACACACTTAAAGCATGCAGAATCGACTCAGAATAGGAAAAGGAGACGTTTAGGTCAATTTTATGCATTCTGGCGTTCGTAGATACAAGAAAACTGTTAAAATTCTTCAGAAACGTCACTTTTGAAGTGTTTTCTTGTACTTTTAAGCCAATCAGATACCCTACGGCTCGGAAAGTGCAACGAAACCATCAAATTTTAGCTAGAAACTGTATTTTTGTCGATTTTTATTGAATTTGAACTATATTTCAACGTTTTTTGATGGTTCTGAGCCACCAAACACACTTAAAGCATGCAGAATCGACTCAGAATAGGAAAAGGAGACGTTTAGGTCAATTTTATGCATTCTGGCGTTCGTAGATACAAGAAAACTGTTAAAATTCTTCAGAAACGTCACTTTTGAAGTGTTTTCTTGTACTTTTAAGCCAATCAGATACCCTACGGGCTCGGAAAGTGCAACGAAACCATCAAATTTTAGCTAGAAACTGTATTTTTGTCGATTTTTATTGAATTTGAACTATATTTCAACGTTTTTTGATGGTTCTGAGCCACCAAACACACTTAAAGCATGCAGAATCGACTCAGAATAGGAAAAGGAGACGTTTAGGTCAATTTTATGCATTCTGGCGTTCGTAGATACAAGAAAACTGTTAAAATTCTTCAGAAACGTCACTTTTGAAGTGTTTTCTTGTACTTTTAAGCCAATCAGATACCCTACGGGCTCGGAAAGTGCAACGAAACCATCAAATTTTAGCTAGAAACTGTATTTTTGTCGATTTTTATTGAATTTGAACTATATTTCAACGTTTTTTGATGGTTCTGAGCCACCAAACACACTTAAAGCATGCAGAATCGACTCAGAATAGGAAAAGGAGACGTTTAGGTCAATTTTATGCATTCTGGCGTTCGTAGATACAAGAAAACTGTTAAAATTCTTCAGAAACGTCACTTTTGAAGTGTTTTCTTGTACTTTTAAGCCAATCAGATACCCTACGGGCTCGGAAAGTGCAACGAAACCATCAAATTTTAGCTAGAAACTGTATTTTTGTCGATTTTTATTGAATTTGAACTATATTTCAACGTTTTTTGATGGTTCTGAGCCACCAAACACACTTAAAGCATGCAGAATCGACTCAGAATAGGAAAAGGAGACGTTTAGGTCAATTTTATGCATTCTGGCGTTCGTAGATACAAGAAAACTGTTAAAATTCTTCAGAAACGTCACTTTTGAAGTGTTTTCTTGTACTTTTAAGCCAATCAGATACCCTACGGGCTCGGAAAGTGCAACGAAACCATCAAATTTTAGCTAGAAACTGTATTTTTGTCGATTTTTATTGAATTTGAACTATATTTCAACGTTTTTTGATGGTTCTGAGCCACCAAACACACTTAAAGCATGCAGAATCGACTCAGAATAGGAAAAGGAGACGTTTAGGTCAATTTTATGCATTCTGGCGTTCGTAGATACAAGAAAACTGTTAAAATTCTTCAGAAACGTCACTTTTGAAGTGTTTTCTTGTACTTTTAAGCCAATCAGATACCCTACGGGCTCGGAAAGTGCAACGAAACCATCAAATTTTAGCTAGAAACTGTATTTTTGTCGATTTTTATTGAATTTGAACTATATTTCAACGTTTTTTGATGGTTCTGAGCCACCAAACACACTTAAAGCATGCAGAATCGACTCAGAATAGGAAAAGGAGACGTTTAGGTCAATTTTATGCATTCTGGCGTTCGTAGATACAAGAAAACTGTTAAAATTCTTCAGAAACGTCACTTTTGAAGTGTTTTCTTGTACTTTTAAGCCAATCAGATACCCTACGGGCTCGGAAAGTGCAACGAAACCATCAAATTTTAGCTAGAAACTGTATTTTTGTCGATTTTTATTGAATTTGAACTATATTTCAACGTTTTTTGATGGTTCTGAGCCACCAAACACACTTAAAGCATGCAGAATCGACTCAGAATAGGAAAAGGAGACGTTTAGGTCAATTTTATGCATTCTGGCGTTCGTAGATACAAGAAAACTGTTAAAATTCTTCAGAAACGTCACTTTTGAAGTGTTTTCTTGTACTTTTAAGCCAATCAGATACCCTACGGGCTCGGAAAGTGCAACGAAACCATCAAATTTTAGCTAGAAACTGTATTTTTGTCGATTTTTATTGAATTTGAACTATATTTCAACGTTTTTTGATGGTTCTGAGCCACCAAACACACTTAAAGCATGCAGAATCGACTCAGAATAGGAAAAGGAGACGTTTAGGTCAATTTTATGCATTCTGGCGTTCGTAGATACAAGAAAACTGTTAAAATTCTTCAGAAACGTCACTTTTGAAGTGTTTTCTTGTACTTTTAAGCCAATCAGATACCCTACGGGCTCGGAAAGTGCAACGAAACCATCAAATTTTAGCTAGAAACTGTATTTTTGTCGATTTTTATTGAATTTGAACTATATTTCAACGTTTTTTGATGGTTCTGAGCCACCAAACACACTTAAAGCATGCAGAATCGACTCAGAATAGGAAAAGGAGACGTTTAGGTCAATTTTATGCATTCTGGCGTTCGTAGATACAAGAAAACTGTTAAAATTCTTCAGAAACGTCACTTTTGAAGTGTTTTCTTGTACTTTTAAGCCAATCAGATACCCTACGGGCTCGGAAAGTGCAACGAAACCATCAAATTTTAGCTAGAAACTGTATTTTTGTCGATTTTTATTGAATTTGAACTATATTTCAACGTTTTTTGATGGTTCTGAGCCACCAAACACACTTAAAGCATGCAGAATCGACTCAGAATAGGAAAAGGAGACGTTTAGGTCAATTTTATGCATTCTGGCGTTCGTAGATACAAGAAAACTGTTAAAATTCTTCAGAAACGTCACTTTTGAAGTGTTTTCTTGTACTTTTAAGCCAATCAGATACCCTACGGGCTCGGAAAGTGCAACGAAACCATCAAATTTTAGCTAGAAACTGTATTTTTGTCGATTTTTATTGAATTTGAACTATATTTCAACGTTTTTTGATGGTTCTGAGCCACCAAACACACTTAAAGCATGCAGAATCGACTCAGAATAGGAAAAGGAGACGTTTAGGTCAATTTTATGCATTCTGGCGTTCGTAGATACAAGAAAACTGTTAAAATTCTTCAGAAACGTCACTTTTGAAGTGTTTTCTTGTACTTTTAAGCCAATCAGATACCCTACGGGCTCGGAAAGTGCAACGAAACCATCAAATTTTAGCTAGAAACTGTATTTTTGTCGATTTTTATTGAATTTGAACTATATTTCAACGTTTTTTGATGGTTCTGAGCCACCAAACACACTTAAAGCATGCAGAATCGACTCAGAATAGGAAAAGGAGACGTTTAGGTCAATTTTATGCATTCTGGCGTTCGTAGATACAAGAAAACTGTTAAAATTCTTCAGAAACGTCACTTTTGAAGTGTTTTCTTGTACTTTTAAGCCAATCAGATACCCTACGGGCTCGGAAAGTGCAACGAAACCATCAAATTTTAGCTAGAAACTGTATTTTTGTCGATTTTTATTGAATTTGAACTATATTTCAACGTTTTTTGATGGTTCTGAGCCACCAAACACACTTAAAGCATGCAGAATCGACTCAGAATAGGAAAAGGAGACGTTTAGGTCAATTTTATGCATTCTGGCGTTCGTAGATACAAGAAAACTGTTAAAATTCTTCAGAAACGTCACTTTTGAAGTGTTTTCTTGTACTTTTAAGCCAATCAGATACCCTACGGGCTCGGAAAGTGCAACGAAACCATCAAATTTTAGCTAGAAACTGTATTTTTGTCGATTTTTATTGAATTTGAACTATATTTCAACGTTTTTTGATGGTTCTGAGCCACCAAACACACTTAAAGCATGCAGAATCGACTCAGAATAGGAAAAGGAGACGTTTAGGTCAATTTTATGCATTCTGGCGTTCGTAGATACAAGAAAACTGTTAAAATTCTTCAGAAACGTCACTTTTGAAGTGTTTTCTTGTACTTTTAAGCCAATCAGATACCCTACGGGCTCGGAAAGTGCAACGAAACCATCAAATTTTAGCTAGAAACTGTATTTTTGTCGATTTTTATTGAATTTGAACTATATTTCAACGTTTTTTGATGGTTCTGAGCCACCAAACACACTTAAAGCATGCAGAATCGACTCAGAATAGGAAAAGGAGACGTTTAGGTCAATTTTATGCATTCTGGCGTTCGTAGATACAAGAAAACTGTTAAAATTCTTCAGAAACGTCACTTTTGAAGTGTTTTCTTGTACTTTTAAGCCAATCAGATACCCTACGGGCTCGGAAAGTGCAACGAAACCATCAAATTTTAGCTAGAAACTGTATTTTTGTCGATTTTTATTGAATTTGAACTATATTTCAACGTTTTTTGATGGTTCTGAGCCACCAAACACACTTAAAGCATGCAGAATCGACTCAGAATAGGAAAAGGAGACGTTTAGGTCAATTTTATGCATTCTGGCGTTCGTAGATACAAGAAAACTGTTAAAATTCTTCAGAAACGTCACTTTTGAAGTGTTTTCTTGTACTTTTAAGCCAATCAGATACCCTACGGGCTCGGAAAGTGCAACGAAACCATCAAATTTTAGCTAGAAACTGTATTTTTGTCGATTTTTATTGAATTTGAACTATATTTCAACGTTTTTTGATGGTTCTGAGCCACCAAACACACTTAAAGCATGCAGAATCGACTCAGAATAGGAAAAGGAGACGTTTAGGTCAATTTTATGCATTCTGGCGTTCGTAGATACAAGAAAACTGTTAAAATTCTTCAGAAACGTCACTTTTGAAGTGTTTTCTTGTACTTTTAAGCCAATCAGATACCCTACGGGCTCGGAAAGTGCAACGAAACCATCAAATTTTAGCTAGAAACTGTATTTTTGTCGATTTTTATTGAATTTGAACTATATTTCAACGTTTTTTGATGGTTCTGAGCCACCAAACACACTTAAAGCATGCAGAATCGACTCAGAATAGGAAAAGGAGACGTTTAGGTCAATTTTATGCATTCTGGCGTTCGTAGATACAAGAAAACTGTTAAAATTCTTCAGAAACGTCACTTTTGAAGTGTTTTCTTGTACTTTTAAGCCAATCAGATACCCTACGGGCTCGGAAAGTGCAACGAAACCATCAAATTTTAGCTAGAAACTGTATTTTTGTCGATTTTTATTGAATTTGAACTATATTTCAACGTTTTTTGATGGTTCTGAGCCACCAAACACACTTAAAGCATGCAGAATCGACTCAGAATAGGAAAAGGAGACGTTTAGGTCAATTTTATGCATTCTGGCGTTCGTAGATACAAGAAAACTGTTAAAATTCTTCAGAAACGTCACTTTTGAAGTGTTTTCTTGTACTTTTAAGCCAATCAGATACCCTACGGGCTCGGAAAGTGCAACGAAACCATCAAATTTTAGCTAGAAACTGTATTTTTGTCGATTTTTATTGAATTTGAACTATATTTCAACGTTTTTTGATGGTTCTGAGCCACCAAACACACTTAAAGCATGCAGAATCGACTCAGAATAGGAAAAGGAGACGTTTAGGTCAATTTTATGCATTCTGGCGTTCGTAGATACAAGAAAACTGTTAAAATTCTTCAGAAACGTCACTTTTGAAGTGTTTTCTTGTACTTTTAAGCCAATCAGATACCCTACGGGCTCGGAAAGTGCAACGAAACCATCAAATTTTAGCTAGAAACTGTATTTTTGTCGATTTTTATTGAATTTGAACTATATTTCAACGTTTTTTGATGGTTCTGAGCCACCAAACACACTTAAAGCATGCAGAATCGACTCAGAATAGGAAAAGGAGACGTTTAGGTCAATTTTATGCATTCTGGCGTTCGTAGATACAAGAAAACTGTTAAAATTCTTCAGAAACGTCACTTTTGAAGTGTTTTCTTGTACTTTTAAGCCAATCAGATACCCTACGGGCTCGGAAAGTGCAACGAAACCATCAAATTTTAGCTAGAAACTGTATTTTTGTCGATTTTTATTGAATTTGAACTATATTTCAACGTTTTTTGATGGTTCTGAGCCACCAAACACACTTAAAGCATGCAGAATCGACTCAGAATAGGAAAAGGAGACGTTTAGGTCAATTTTATGCATTCTGGCGTTCGTAGATACAAGAAAACTGTTAAAATTCTTCAGAAACGTCACTTTTGAAGTGTTTTCTTGTACTTTTAAGCCAATCAGATACCCTACGGGCTCGGAAAGTGCAACGAAACCATCAAATTTTAGCTAGAAACTGTATTTTTGTCGATTTTTATTGAATTTGAACTATATTTCAACGTTTTTTGATGGTTCTGAGCCACCAAACACACTTAAAGCATGCAGAATCGACTCAGAATAGGAAAAGGAGACGTTTAGGTCAATTTTATGCATTCTGGCGTTCGTAGATACAAGAAAACTGTTAAAATTCTTCAGAAACGTCACTTTTGAAGTGTTTTCTTGTACTTTTAAGCCAATCAGATACCCTACGGGCTCGGAAAGTGCAACGAAACCATCAAATTTTAGCTAGAAACTGTATTTTTGTCGATTTTTATTGAATTTGAACTATATTTCAACGTTTTTTGATGGTTCTGAGCCACCAAACACACTTAAAGCATGCAGAATCGACTCAGAATAGGAAAAGGAGACGTTTAGGTCAATTTTATGCATTCTGGCGTTCGTAGATACAAGAAAACTGTTAAAATTCTTCAGAAACGTCACTTTTGAAGTGTTTTCTTGTACTTTTAAGCCAATCAGATACCCTACGGGCTCGGAAAGTGCAACGAAACCATCAAATTTTAGCTAGAAACTGTATTTTTGTCGATTTTTATTGAATTTGAACTATATTTCAACGTTTTTTGATGGTTCTGAGCCACCAAACACACTTAAAGCATGCAGAATCGACTCAGAATAGGAAAAGGAGACGTTTAGGTCAATTTTATGCATTCTGGCGTTCGTAGATACAAGAAAACTGTTAAAATTCTTCAGAAACGTCACTTTTGAAGTGTTTTCTTGTACTTTTAAGCCAATCAGATACCCTACGGGCTCGGAAAGTGCAACGAAACCATCAAATTTTAGCTAGAAACTGTATTTTTGTCGATTTTTATTGAATTTGAACTATATTTCAACGTTTTTTGATGGTTCTGAGCCACCAAACACACTTAAAGCATGCAGAATCGACTCAGAATAGGAAAAGGAGACGTTTAGGTCAATTTTATGCATTCTGGCGTTCGTAGATACAAGAAAACTGTTAAAATTCTTCAGAAACGTCACTTTTGAAGTGTTTTCTTGTACTTTTAAGCCAATCAGATACCCTACGGGCTCGGAAAGTGCAACGAAACCATCAAATTTTAGCTAGAAACTGTATTTTTGTCGATTTTTATTGAATTTGAACTATATTTCAACGTTTTTTGATGGTTCTGAGCCACCAAACACACTTAAAGCATGCAGAATCGACTCAGAATAGGAAAAGGAGACGTTTAGGTCAATTTTATGCATTCTGGCGTTCGTAGATTACAAGAAAACTGTTAAAATTCTTCAGAAACGTCACTTTTGAAGTGTTTTCTTGTACTTTTAAGCCAATCAGATACCCTACGGGCTCGGAAAGTGCAACGAAACCATCAAATTTTAGCTAGAAACTGTATTTTTGTCGATTTTTATTGAATTTGAACTATATTTCAACGTTTTTTGATGGTTCTGAGCCACCAAACACACTTAAAGCATGCAGAATCGACTCAGAATAGGAAAAGGAGACGTTTAGGTCAATTTTATGCATTCTGGCGTTCGTAGATACAAGAAAACTGTTAAAATTCTTCAGAAACGTCACTTTTGAAGTGTTTTCTTATACTTTTAAGCCAATCAGATACCCTACGGGCTCGGAAAGTGCAACGAAACCATCAAATTTTAGCTAGAAACTGTATTTTTGTCGATTTTTATTGAATTTGAACTATATTTCAACGTTTTTTGATGGTTCTGAGCCACCAAACACACTTAAAGCATGCAGAATCGACTCAGAATAGGAAAAGGAGATGTTTAGGTCAATTTTATGCATTCTGGCGTTCGTAGATACAAGAAAACTGTTAAAATTCTTCAGAAACGTCACTTTTGAAGTGTTTTCTTGTACTTTTAAGCCAATCAGATACCCTACGGTCTCGGAAAGTGCAACGAAACCATCAAATTTTAGCTAGAAACTGTATTTTTGTCGATTTTTATTGAATTTGAACTATATTTCAACGTTTTTTGATGGTTCTGAGCCACCAAACACACTTAAAGCATGCAGAATCGACTCAGAATAGGAAAAGGAGATGTTTAGGTCAATTTTATGCATTCTGGCGTTCGTAGATACAAGAAAACTGTTAAAATTCTTCAGAAACGTCACTTTTGAAGTGTTTTCTTGTACTTTTAAGCCAATCAGATACCCTACGGGCTCGGAAAGTGCAACGAAACCATCAAATTTTAGCTAGAAACTGTATTTTTGTCGATTTTTATTGAATTTGAACTATATTTCAACGTTTTTTGATGGTTCTGAGCCACCAAACACACTTAAAGCATGCAGAATCGACTCAGAATAGGAAAAGGAGACGTTTAGGTCAATTTTATGCATTCTGGCGTTCGTAGATACAAGAAAACTGTTAAAATTCTTCAGAAACGTCACTTTTGAAGTGTTTTCTTGTACTTTTAAGCCAATCAGATACTCTACGGGCTCGGAAAGTGCAACGAAACCATCAAATTTTAGCTAGAAACTGTATTTTTGTCGATTTTTATTGAATTTGAACTATATTTCAACGTTTTTTGATGGTTCTGAGCCACCAAACACACTTAAAGCATGCAGAATCGACTCAGAATAGGAAAAGGAGACGTTTAGGTCAATTTTATGCATTCTGGCGTTCGTAGATTAAAGAAAACTGTTAAAATTCTTCAGAAACGTCACTTTTGAAGTGTTTTCTTGTACTTTTAAGCCAATCAGATACCCTACGGGCTCGGAAAGTGCAACGAAACCATCAAATTTTAGCTAGAAACTGTATTTTTGTCGATTTTTATTGAATTTGAACTATCTTTCAACGTTTTTTGATGGTTCTGAGCCACCAAACACACTTAAAGCATGCAGAATCGACTCAGAATAGGAAAAGGAGACGTTTAGGTCAATTTTATGCATTCTGGCGTTCGTAGATACAAGAAAACTGTTAAAATTCTTCAGAAACGTCACTTTTGAAGTGTTTTCTTATACTTTTAAGCCAATCAGATACCCTACGGGCTCGGAAAGTGCAACGAAACCATCAAATTTTAGCTAGAAACTGTATTTTTGTCGATTTTTATTGAATTTGAACTATATTTCAACGTTTTTTGATGGTTCTGAGCCACCAAACACACTTAAAGCATGCAGAATCGACTCAGAATAGGAAAAGGAGATGTTTAGGTCAATTTTATGCATTCTGGCGTTCGTAGATACAAGAAAACTGTTAAAATTCTTCAGAAACGTCACTTTTGAAGTGTTTTCTTGTACTTTTAAGCCAATCAGATACCCAACGGGCTCGGAAAGTGCAACGAAACCATCAAATTTTAGCTAGAAACTGTATTTTTGTCGATTTTTATTGAATTTGAACTATATTTCAACGTTTTTTGATGGTTCTGAGCCACCAAACACACTTAAAGCATGCAGAATCGACTCAGAATAGGAAAAGGAGACGTTTAGGTCAATTTTATGCATTCTGGCGTTCGTAGATACAAGAAAACTGTTAAAATTCTTCAGAAACGTCACTTTTGAAGTGTTTTCTTGTACTTTTAAGCCAATCAGATACCCTACGGGCTCGGAAAGTGCAACGAAACCATCAAATTTTAGCTAGAAACTGTATTTTTGTCGATTTTTATTGAATTTGAACTATATTTCAACGTTTTTTGATGGTTCTGAGCCACCAAACACACTTAAAGCATGCAGAATCGACTCAGAATAGGAAAAGGAGACGTTTAGGTCAATTTTATGCATTCTGGCGTTCGTAGATACAAGAAAACTGTTAAAATTCTTCAGAAACGTCACTTTTGAAGTGTTTTCTTGTACTTTTAAGCCAATCAGATACCCTACGGGCTTGGAAAGTGCAACGAAACCATCAAATTTTAGCTAGAAACTGTATTTTTGTCGATTTTTATTGAATTTGAACTATATTTCAAAGTTTTTTGATGGTTCTGAGCCACCAAACACACTTAAAGCATGCAGAATCGACTCAGAATAGGAAAAGGAGACGTTTAGGTCAATTTTATGCATTCTGGCGTTCGTAGATACAAGAAAACTGTTAAAATTCTTCAGAAACGTCACTTTTGAAGTGTTTTCTTGTACTTTTAAGCCAATCAGATACCCAACGGGCTCGGAAAGTGCAACGAAACCATCAAATTTTAGCTAGAAACTGTATTTTTGTCGATTTTTATTGAATTTGAACTATATTTCAACGTTTTTTGATGGTTCTGAGCCACCAAACACACTTAAAGCATGCAGAATCGACTCAGAATAGGAAAAGGAGACGTTTAGGTCAATTTTATGCATTCTGGCGTTCGTAGATACAAGAAAACTGTTAAAATTCTTCAGAAACGTCACTTTTGAAGTGTTTTCTTATACTTTTAAGCCAATCAGATACCCTACGGGCTCGGAAAGTGCAACGAAACCATCAAATTTTAGCTAGAAACTGTATTTTTGTCGATTTTTATTGAATTTGAACTATATTTCAACGTTTTTTGATGGTTCTGAGCCACCAAACACACTTAAAGCATGCAGAATCGACTCAGAATAGGAAAAGGAGATGTTTAGGTCAATTTTATGCATTCTGGCGTTCCTACATACAAGAAAACTGTTAAAATTCTTCAGAAACGTCACTTTTGAAGTGTTTTCTTGTACTTTTAAGCCAATCAGATACCCTACGGGCTCGGAAAGTGCAACGAAACCATCAAATTTTAGCTAGAAACTGTATTTTTGTCGATTTTTATTGAATTTGAACTATATTTCAACGTTTTTTGATGGTTCTGAGCCACCAAACACACTTAAAGCATGCAGAATCGACTCAGAATAGGAAAAGGAGACGTTTAGGTCAATTTTATGCATTCTGGCGTTCGTAGATACAAGAAAACTGTTAAAATTCTTCAGAAACGTCACTTTTGAAGTGTTTTCTTGTACTTTTAAGCCAATCAGATACCCTACGGGCTCGGAAAGTGCAACGAAACCATCAAATTTTAGCTAGAAACTGTATTTTTGTCGATTTTTATTGAATTTGAACTATATTTCAACGTTTTTTGATGGTTCTGAGCCACCAAACACACTTAAAGCATGCAGAATCGACTCAGAATAGGAAAAGGAGACGTTTAGGTCAATTTTATGCATTCTGGCGTTCGTAGATACAAGAAAACTGTTAAAATTCTTCAGAAACGTCACTTTTGAAGTGTTTTCTTGTACTTTTAAGCCAATCAGATACCCTACGGGCTCGGAAAGTGCAACGAAACCATCAAATTTTAGCTAGAAACTGTATTTTTGTCGATTTTTATTGAATTTGAACTATATTTCAACGTTTTTTGATGGTTCTGAGCCACCAAACACACTTAAAGCATGCAGAATCGACTCAGAATAGGAAAAGGAGACGTTTAGGTCAATTTTATGCATTCTGGCGTTCGTAGATACAAGAAAACTGTTAAAATTCTTCAGAAACGTCACTTTTGAAGTGTTTTCTTATACTTTTAAGCCAATCAGATACCCTACGGGCTCGGAAAGTGCAACGAAACCATCAAATTTTAGCTAGAAACTGTATTTTTGTCGATTTTTATTGAATTTGAACTATATTTCAACGTTTTTTGATGGTTCTGAGCCACCAAACACACTTAAAGCATGCAGAATCGACTCAGAATAGGAAAAGGAGATGTTTAGGTCAATTTTATGCATTCTGGCGTTCGTAGATACAAGAAAACTGTTAAAATTCTTCAGAAACGTCACTTTTGAAATGTTTTCTTGTACTTTTAAGCCAATCAGATACCCTACGGGCTCGGAAAGTGCAACGAAACCATCAAATTTTAGCTAGAAACTGTATTTTTGTCGATTTTTATTGAATTTGAACTATATTTCAACGTTTTTTGATGGTTCTGAGCCACCAAACACACTTAAAGCATGCAGAATCGACTCAGAATAGGAAAAGGAGACGTTTAGGTCAATTTTATGCATTCTGGCGTTCGTAGATACAAGAAAACTGTTAAAATTCTACAGAAACGTCACTTTTGAAGTGTTTTCTTGTACTTTTAAGCCAATCAGATACCCTACGGGCTCGGAAAGTGCAACGAAACCATCAAATTTTAGCTAGAAACTGTATTTTTGTCGATTTTTATTGAATTTGAACTATATTTCAACGTTTTTTGATGGTTCTGAGCCACCAAACACACTTAAAGCATGCAGAATCGACTCAGAATAGGAAAAGGAGACGTTTAGGTCAATTTTATGCATTCTGGCGTTCGTAGATACAAGAAAACTGTTAAAATTCTTCAGAAACGTCACTTTTGAAGTGTTTTCTTGTACTTTTAAGCCAATCAGATACCCTACGGGCTCGGAAAGTGCAACGAAACCATCAAATTTTAGCTAGAAACTGTATTTTTGTCGATTTTTATTGAATTTGAACTATATTTCAACGTTTTTTGATGGTTCTGAGCCACCAAACACACTTAAAGCATGCAGAATCGACTCAGAATAGGAAAAGGAGACGTTTAGGTCAATTTTATGCATTCTGGCGTTCGTAGATACAAGAAAACTGTTAAAATTCTTCAGAAACGTCACTTTTGAAGTGTTTTCTTGTACTTTTAAGCCAATCAGATACCCAACGGGCTCGGAAAGTGCAACGAAACCATCAAATTTTAGCTAGAAACTGTATTTTTGTCGATTTTTATTGAATTTGAACTATATTTCAACGTTTTTTGATGGTTCTGAGCCACCAAACACACTTAAAGCATGCAGAATCGACTCAGAATAGGAAAAGGAGACGTTTAGGTCAATTTTATGCATTCTGGCGTTCGTAGATACAAGAAAACTGTTAAAATTCTTCAGAAACGTCACTTTTGAAGTGTTTTCTTGTACTTTTAAGCCAATCAGATACCCTACGGGCTCGGAAAGTGCAACGAAACCATCAAATTTTAGCTAGAAACTGTATTTTTGTCGATTTTTATTGAATTTGAACTATATTTCAACGTTTTTTGATGGTTCTGAGCCACCAAACACACTTAAAGCATGCAGAATCGACTCAGAATAGGAAAAGGAGACGTTTAGGTCAATTTTATGCTTTCTGGCGTTCGTAGATACAAGAAAACTGTTAAAATTCTTCAGAAACGTCACTTTTGAAGTGTTTTCTTGTACTTTTAAGCCAATCAGATACCCTACGGGCTCGGAAAGTGCAACGAAACCATCAAATTTTAGCTAGAAACTGTATTTTTGTCGATTTTTATTGAATTTGAACTATATTTCAACGTTTTTTGATGGTTCTGAGCCACCAAACACACTTAAAGCATGCAGAATCGACTCAGAATAGGAAAAGGAGATGTTTAGGTCAATTTTATGCATTCTGGCGTTCGTAGATACAAGAAAACTGTTAAAATTCTTCAGAAACGTCACTTTTGAAGTGTTTTCTTGTACTTTTAAGCCAATCAGATAACCTACGGGCTCGGAAAGTGCAACGAAACCATCAAATTTTAGCTAGAAACTGTATTTTTGTCGATTTTTATTGAATTTGAACTATATTTCAACGTTTTTTGATGGTTCTGAGCCACCAAACACACTTAAAGCATGCAGAATCGACTCAGAATAGGAAAAGGAGACGTTTAGGTCAATTTTATGCATTCTGGCGTTCGTAGATACAAGAAAACTGTTAAAATTCTTCAGAAACGTCACTTTTGAAGTGTTTTCTTGTACTTTTAAGCCAATCAGATACCCTACGGGCTCGGAAAGTGCAACGAAACCATCAAATTTTAGCTAGAAACTGTATTTTTGTCGAATTTTATTGAATTTGAACTATATTTCAACGTTTTTTGATGGTTCTGAGCCACCAAACACACTTAAAGCATGCAGAATCGACTCAGAATAGGAAAAGGAGACGTTTAGGTCAAATTTATGCATTCTGGCGTTCGTAGATACAAGAAAACTGTTAAAATTCTTCAGAAACGTCACTTTTGAAGTGTTTTCTTGTACTTTTAAGCCAATCAGATACCCTACGGGCTCGGAAAGTGCAACGAAACCATCAAATTTTAGCTAGAAACTGTATTTTTGTCGATTTTTATTGAATTTGAACTATATTTCAACGTTTTTTGATGGTTCTGAGCCACCAAACACACTTAAAGCATGCAGAATCGACTCAGAATAGGAAAAGGAGACGTTTAGGTCAATTTTATGCATTCTGGCGTTCGTAGATACAAGAAAACTGTTAAAATTCTTCAGAAACGTCACTTTTGAAGTGTTTTCTTGTACTTTTAAGCCAATCAGATACCCTACGGGCTCGGAAAGTGCAACGAAACCATCAAATTTTAGCTAGAAACTGTATTTTTGTCGATTTTTATTGAATTTGAACTATATTTCAACGTTTTTTGATGGTTCTGAGCCACCAAACACACTTAAAGCATGCAGAATCGACTCAGAATAGGAAAAGGAGACGTTTAGGTCAATTTTATGCATTCTGGCTTTCGTAGATACAAGAAAACTGTTAAAATTCTTCAGAAACGTCACTTTTGAAGTGTTTTCTTGTACTTTTAAGCCAATCAGATACCCTGCGGGCTCGGAAAGTGCAACGAAACCATCAAATTTTAGCTAGAAACTGTATTTTTGTCGATTTTTATTGAATTTGAACTATATTTCAACGTTTTTTGATGGTTCTGAGCCACCAAACACACTTAAAGCATGCAGAATCGACTCAGAATAGGAAAAGGAGACGTTTAGGTCAATTTTATGCATTCTGGCGTTCGTAGATACAAGAAAACTGTTAAAATTCTTCAGAAACGTCACTTTTGAAGTGTTTTCTTGTACTTTTAAGCCAATCAGATACCCTACGGGCTCGGAAAGTGCAACGAAACCATCAAATTTTAGCTAGAAACTGTATTTTTGTCGATTTTTATTGAATTTGAACTATATTTCAACGTTTTTTGATGGTTCTGAGCCACCAAACACACTTAAAGCATGCAGAATCGACTCAGAATAGGAAAAGGAGACGTTTAGGTCAATTTTATGCTTTCTGGCGTTCGTAGATACAAGAAAACTGTTAAAATTCTTCAGAAACGTCACTTTTGAAGTGTTTTCTTGTACTTTTAAGCCAATCAGATACCCAACGGGCTCGGAAAGTGCAACGAAACCATCAAATTTTAGCTAGAAACTGTATTTTTGTCGATTTTTATTGAATTTGAACTATATTTCAACGTTTTTTGATGGTTCTGAGCCACCAAACACACTTAACACTAGAACGACGGAGGCGGTCATTTGACCGCTTTTGAATTTTTTATTCTTGATATCTCTGGTTTTATAAAGTGTTTCGTTATTACCCTTCGTGACAATTATTTATTTGTTCTTGATTGTATGTGGAAAAAATCGCAATTCAATAGGACTCTTCGTCACCTGTGTGGGGATATGTCTTCCTAGAAAGACGGAGTGCGGTCATTTGACCGCTGCAAAAAAATCGCTTCAAAAATTCTCGAAATAATTAAAATTACCTGATACTCCATACTGTCAACATCTGGACACAATTTCCACTAACATGGTTGGTAATTTTCTTGGTAACTTAATTTATTTTGGCATTGCACTTGATTACATTCTTTGGTTTGGATCTTGTTCTTTTCGTGGGAGGTGTGCTTTTTCTTGGTGATTTTTGCTTTGAAAATGTCGCAACATTCGGTGAGAAAATATATGACAGATTTGGAATTACTCGCAGAATTGAATAATTCGCCTCAGGACGGATAGTGGTAATGTATATGACACAAAAGTTCTGAAGTATAATACTACCACGCCGACTGAATACCAAGGGAAAAAAACAAAAATGTTCTGCTTTTGAGCACTATGCATCCTGATATAATAAATCAAGATAATCGAAAAAAGCTTCTGGACACCATAGCTTATTGCAACTTTACAAAATATGGCGATGATATGGAGGACCAAGTGGCTAGAAAAAATTCGTTCAAAGCCGGATCACGGACAAGCTATTTATAACATTTTAGACTTGGCTGTAATAAATGCATGGATTTTATATCAGGAAGTGATAAAGAAGAAAATAAGCAGACGAAAATTCCTCTTGAAATTGTGAAGAGAACTCGCTGCAAGTGATGTTGGGTCAGGTCAGGTCAAACTAATAAAAATGACCTACTGTCTGAGGAAAAGTTCACAATAACAAGAAAACAATGCCATGCAACTAAATGCCGCAATAAAGCAAACCGAACGGGTGATAGATGCAAAAACACTTTATGCGGAAAATGTAAAAAGTTACAAATTTCTTGTGTGCAAATTGCTTTGAATCATAAGTTTCATTTATGATTTCCACTTTCTAATGTTTTTGTTACTGTAATTTAGTTATTTAATTAATTTTGATAACGTATTTACGCTATTGGCCATGTTTAACTGAAAAAAAAGTACAGCGGTCAAATGACCGCAAGCCGTCCGTACAGGTATGCGTTAAACGCCGTCCTCCTAGTGTTAAAGCATGCAGAATCGACTCAGAATAGGAAAAGGAAATGTTTAGGTCAATTTTATGCATTCTGGCGTTCGTAGATACAAGAAAACTGTTAAAATTCTTCAGAAACGTCACTTTTGAAGTGTTTTCTTGTACTTTTAAGCCAATCAGATACCCTACGGGCTCGGAAAGTGCAACGAAACCATCAAATTTTAGCTAGAAACTGTATTTTTGTCGATTTTTATTGAATTTGAACTATATTTCAACGTTTTTTGATGGTTCTGAGCCACCAAACACACTTAAAGCATGCAGAATCGACTCAGAATAGGAAAAGGAGACGTTTAGGTCAATTTTATGCATTCTGGCGTTCGTAGATACAAGAAAACTGTTAAAATTCTTCAGAAACATCACTTTTGAAGTGTTTTCTTGTACTTTTAAGCCAATCAGATAACCTACGGGCTCGGAAAGTGCAACGAAACCATCAAATTTTAGCTAGAAACTGTATTTTTGTCGATTTTTATTGAATTTGAACTATATTTCAACGTTTTTTGATGGTTCTGAGCCACCAAACACACTTAAAGCATGCAGAATCGACTCAGAATAGGAAAAGGAGACGTTTAGGTCAATTTTATGCATTCTGGCGTTCGTAGATACAAGAAAACTGTTAAAATTCTTCAGAAACGTCCCTTTTGAAGTGTTTTCTTGTACTTTTAAGCCAATCAGATACCCTACGGGCTCGGAAAGTGCAACGAAACCATCAAATTTTAGCTAGAAACTGTATTTTTGTCGATTTTTATTGAATTTGAACTATATTTCAACGTTTTTTGATGGTTCTGAGCCACCAAACACACTTAAAGCATGCAGAATCGACTCAGAATAGGAAAAGGAGACGTTTAGGTCAATTTTATGCATTCTGGCGTTCGTAGATACAAGAAAACTGTTAAAATTCTTCAGAAACGTCACTTTTGAAGTGTTTTCTTGTACTTTTAAGCCAATCAGATACCCTACGGGCTCGGAAAGTGCAACAAAACCATCAAATTTTAGCTAGAAACTGTATTTTTGTCGATTTTTATTGAATTTGAACTATATTTCAAAGTTTTTTGATGGTTCTGAGCCACCAAACACACTTAAAGCATGCAGAATCGACTCAGAATAGGAAAAGGAGACGTTTAGGTCAATTTTATGCATTCTGGCGTTCGTAGATACAAGAAAACTGTTAAAATTCTTCAGAAACGTCACTTTTGAAGTGTTTTCTTGTACTTTTAAGCCAATCAGATACCCAACGGGCTCGGAAAGTGCAACGAAACCATCAAATTTTAGCTAGAAACTGTATTTTTGTCGATTTTTATTGAATTTGAACTATATTTCAACGTTTTTTGATGGTTCTGAGCCACCAAACACACTTAAAGCATGCAGAATCGACTCAGAATAGGAAAAGGAGACGTTTAGGTCAATTTTATGCATTCTGGCGTTCGTAGATACAAGAAAACTGTTAAAATTCTTCAGAAACGTCACTTTTGAAGTGTTTTCTTGTACTTTTAAGCCAATCAGATACCCTACGGGCTCGGAAAGTGCAACGAAACCATCAAATTTTAGCTAGAAACTGTATTTTTGTCGATTTTTATTGAATTTGAACTATATTTCAACGTTTTTTGATGGTTCTGAGCCACCAAACACACTTAAAGCATGCAGAATCGACTCAGAATAGGAAAAGGAGACGTTTAGGTCAATTTTATGCATTCTGGCGTTCGTAGATACAAGAAAACTGTTAAAATTCTTCAGAAACGTGACTTTTGAAGTGTTTTCTTGTACTTTTAAGCCAATCAGATACCCTACGGGCTCGGAAAGTGCAACGAAACCATCAAATTTTAGATAGAAACTGTATTTTTGTCGATTTTTATTGAATTTGAACTATATTTCAACGTTTTTTGATGGTTCTGAGCCACCAAACACACTTAAAGCATGCAGAATCGACTCAGAATAGGAAAAGGAGATGTTTAGGTCAATTTTATGCATTCTGGCGTTCGTAGATACAAGAAAACTGTTAAAATTCTTCAGAAACGTCACTTTTGAAATGTTTTCTTGTACTTTTAAGCCAATCAGATACCCTACGGGCTCGGAAAGTGCAACGAAACCATCAAATTTTAGCTAGAAACTGTATTTTTGTCGATTTTTATTGAATTTGAACTATATTTCAACGTTTTTTGATGGTTCTGAGCCACCAAACACACTTAAAGCATGCAGAATCGACTCAGAATAGGAAAAGGAGACGTTTAGGTCAATTTTATGCATTCTGGCGTTCGTAGATACAAGAAAACTGTTAAAATTCTTCAGAAACGTCACTTTTGAAGTGTTTTCTTGTACTTTTAAGCCAATCAGATACCCTACGGGCTCGGAAAGTGCAACGAAACCATCAAATTTTAGCTAGAAACTGTATTTTTGTCGATTTTTATTGAATTTGAACTATATTTCAACGTTTTTTGATGGTTCTGAGCCACCAAACACACTTAAAGCATGCAGAATCGACTCAGAATAGGAAAAGGAGACGTTTAGGTCAATTTTATGCATTCTGGCGTTCGTAGATACAAGAAAACTGTTAAAATTCTTCAGAAACGTCACTTTTGAAGTGTTTTCTTGTACTTTTAAGCCAATCAGATACCCTACGGGCTCGGAAAGTGCAACGAAACCATCAAATTTTAGCTAGAAACTGTATTTTTGTCGATTTTTATTGAATTTGAACTATATTTCAACGTTTTTTGATGGTTCTGAGCCACCAAACACACTTAAAGCATGCAGAATCGACTCAGAATAGGAAAAGGAGACGTTTAGGTCAATTTTATGCATTCTGGCGTTCGTAGATACAAGAAAACTGTTAAAATTCTTCAGAAACGTCACTTTTGAAGTGTTTTCTTGTACTTTTAAGCCAATCAGATACCCAACGGGCTCGGAAAGTGCAACGAAACCATCAAATTTTAGCTAGAAACTGTATTTTTGTCGATTTTTATTGAATTTGAACTATATTTCAACGTTTTTTGATGGTTCTGAGCCACCAAACACACTTAAAGCATGCAGAATCGACTCAGAATAGGAAAAGGAGACGTTTAGGTCAATTTTATGCATTCTGGCGTTCGTAGATACAAGAAAACTGTTAAAATTCTTCAGAAACGTCACTTTTGAAGTGTTTTCTTGTACTTTTAAGCCAATCAGATACCCTACGGGCTCGGAAAGTGCAACGAAACCATCAAATTTTAGCTAGAAACTGTATTTTTGTCGATTTTTATTGAATTTGAACTATATTTCAACGTTTTTTGATGGTTCTGAGCCACCAAACACACTTAAAGCATGCAGAATCGACTCAGAATAGGAAAAGGAGACGTTTAGGTCAATTTTATGCTTTCTGGCGTTCGTAGATACAAGAAAACTGTTAAAATTCTTCAGAAACGTCACTTTTGAAGTGTTTTCTTGTACTTTTAAGCCAATCAGATACCCTACGGGCTCGGAAAGTGCAACGAAACCATCAAATTTTAGCTAGAAACTGTATTTTTGTCGATTTTTATTGAATTTGAACTATATTTCAACGTTTTTTGATGGTTCTGAGCCACCAAACACACTTAAAGCATGCAGAATCGACTCAGAATAGGAAAAGGAGATGTTTAGGTCAATTTTATGCATTCTGGCGTTCGTAGATACAAGAAAACTGTTAAAATTCTTCAGAAACGTCACTTTTGAAGTGTTTTCTTGTACTTTTAAGCCAATCAGATAACCTACGGGCTCGGAAAGTGCAACGAAACCATCAAATTTTAGCTAGAAACTGTATTTTTGTCGATTTTTATTGAATTTGAACTATATTTCAACGTTTTTTGATGGTTCTGAGCCACCAAACACACTTAAAGCATGCAGAATCGACTCAGAATAGGAAAAGGAGACGTTTAGGTCAATTTTATGCATTCTGGCGTTCGTAGATACAAGAAAACTGTTAAAATTCTTCAGAAACGTCACTTTTGAAGTGTTTTCTTGTACTTTTAAGCCAATCAGATACCCTACGGGCTCGGAAAGTGCAACGAAACCATCAAATTTTAGCTAGAAACTGTATTTTTGTCGAATTTTATTGAATTTGAACTATATTTCAACGTTTTTTGATGGTTCTGAGCCACCAAACACACTTAAAGCATGCAGAATCGACTCAGAATAGGAAAAGGAGACGTTTAGGTCAAATTTATGCATTCTGGCGTTCGTAGATACAAGAAAACTGTTAAAATTCTTCAGAAACGTCACTTTTGAAGTGTTTTCTTGTACTTTTAAGCCAATCAGATACCCTACGGGCTCGGAAAGTGCAACGAAACCATCAAATTTTAGCTAGAAACTGTATTTTTGTCGATTTTTATTGAATTTGAACTATATTTCAACGTTTTTTGATGGTTCTGAGCCACCAAACACACTTAAAGCATGCAGAATCGACTCAGAATAGGAAAAGGAGACGTTTAGGTCAATTTTATGCATTCTGGCGTTCGTAGATACAAGAAAACTGTTAAAATTCTTCAGAAACGTCACTTTTGAAGTGTTTTCTTGTACTTTTAAGCCAATCAGATACCCTACGGGCTCGGAAAGTGCAACGAAACCATCAAATTTTAGCTAGAAACTGTATTTTTGTCGATTTTTATTGAATTTGAACTATATTTCAACGTTTTTTGATGGTTCTGAGCCACCAAACACACTTAAAGCATGCAGAATCGACTCAGAATAGGAAAAGGAGACGTTTAGGTCAATTTTATGCATTCTGGCTTTCGTAGATACAAGAAAACTGTTAAAATTCTTCAGAAACGTCACTTTTGAAGTGTTTTCTTGTACTTTTAAGCCAATCAGATACCCTGCGGGCTCGGAAAGTGCAACGAAACCATCAAATTTTAGCTAGAAACTGTATTTTTGTCGATTTTTATTGAATTTGAACTATATTTCAACGTTTTTTGATGGTTCTGAGCCACCAAACACACTTAAAGCATGCAGAATCGACTCAGAATAGGAAAAGGAGACGTTTAGGTCAATTTTATGCATTCTGGCGTTCGTAGATACAAGAAAACTGTTAAAATTCTTCAGAAACGTCACTTTTGAAGTGTTTTCTTGTACTTTTAAGCCAATCAGATACCCTACGGGCTCGGAAAGTGCAACGAAACCATCAAATTTTAGCTAGAAACTGTATTTTTGTCGATTTTTATTGAATTTGAACTATATTTCAACGTTTTTTGATGGTTCTGAGCCACCAAACACACTTAAAGCATGCAGAATCGACTCAGAATAGGAAAAGGAGACGTTTAGGTCAATTTTATGCTTTCTGGCGTTCGTAGATACAAGAAAACTGTTAAAATTCTTCAGAAACGTCACTTTTGAAGTGTTTTCTTGTACTTTTAAGCCAATCAGATACCCAACGGGCTCGGAAAGTGCAACGAAACCATCAAATTTTAGCTAGAAACTGTATTTTTGTCGATTTTTATTGAATTTGAACTATATTTCAACGTTTTTTGATGGTTCTGAGCCACCAAACACACTTAAAGCATGCAGAATCGACTCAGAATAGGAAAAGGAAATGTTTAGGTCAATTTTATGCATTCTGGCGTTCGTAGATACAAGAAAACTGTTAAAATTCTTCAGAAACGTCACTTTTGAAGTGTTTTCTTGTACTTTTAAGCCAATCAGATACCCTACGGGCTCGGAAAGTGCAACGAAACCATCAAATTTTAGCTAGAAACTGTATTTTTGTCGATTTTTATTGAATTTGAACTATATTTCAACGTTTTTTGATGGTTCTGAGCCACCAAACACACTTAAAGCATGCAGAATCGACTCAGAATAGGAAAAGGAGACGTTTAGGTCAATTTTATGCATTCTGGCGTTCGTAGATACAAGAAAACTGTTAAAATTCTTCAGAAACATCACTTTTGAAGTGTTTTCTTGTACTTTTAAGCCAATCAGATAACCTACGGGCTCGGAAAGTGCAACGAAACCATCAAATTTTAGCTAGAAACTGTATTTTTGTCGATTTTTATTGAATTTGAACTATATTTCAACGTTTTTTGATGGTTCTGAGCCACCAAACACACTTAAAGCATGCAGAATCGACTCAGAATAGGAAAAGGAGACGTTTAGGTCAATTTTATGCATTCTGGCGTTCGTAGATACAAGAAAACTGTTAAAATTCTTCAGAAACGTCCCTTTTGAAGTGTTTTCTTGTACTTTTAAGCCAATCAGATACCCTACGGGCTCGGAAAGTGCAACGAAACCATCAAATTTTAGCTAGAAACTGTATTTTTGTCGATTTTTATTGAATTTGAACTATATTTCAACGTTTTTTGATGGTTCTGAGCCACCAAACACACTTAAAGCATGCAGAATCGACTCAGAATAGGAAAAGGAGACGTTTAGGTCAATTTTATGCATTCTGGCGTTCGTAGATACAAGAAAACTGTTAAAATTCTTCAGAAACGTCACTTTTGAAGTGTTTTCTTGTACTTTTAAGCCAATCAGATACCCTACGGGCTCGGAAAGTGCAACAAAACCATCAAATTTTAGCTAGAAACTGTATTTTTGTCGATTTTTATTGAATTTGAACTATATTTCAAAGTTTTTTGATGGTTCTGAGCCACCAAACACACTTAAAGCATGCAGAATCGACTCAGAATAGGAAAAGGAGACGTTTAGGTCAATTTTATGCATTCTGGCGTTCGTAGATACAAGAAAACTGTTAAAATTCTTCAGAAACGTCACTTTTGAAGTGTTTTCTTGTACTTTTAAGCCAATCAGATACCCAACGGGCTCGGAAAGTGCAACGAAACCATCAAATTTTAGCTAGAAACTGTATTTTTGTCGATTTTTATTGAATTTGAACTATATTTCAACGTTTTTTGATGGTTCTGAGCCACCAAACACACTTAAAGCATGCAGAATCGACTCAGAATAGGAAAAGGAGACGTTTAGGTCAATTTTATGCATTCTGGCGTTCGTAGATACAAGAAAACTGTTAAAATTCTTCAGAAACGTCACTTTTGAAGTGTTTTCTTGTACTTTTAAGCCAATCAGATACCCTACGGGCTCGGAAAGTGCAACGAAACCATCAAATTTTAGCTAGAAACTGTATTTTTGTCGATTTTTATTGAATTTGAACTATATTTCAACGTTTTTTGATGGTTCTGAGCCACCAAACACACTTAAAGCATGCAGAATCGACTCAGAATAGGAAAAGGAGACGTTTAGGTCAATTTTATGCATTCTGGCGTTCGTAGATACAAGAAAACTGTTAAAATTCTTCAGAAACGTGACTTTTGAAGTGTTTTCTTGTACTTTTAAGCCAATCAGATACCCTACGGGCTCGGAAAGTGCAACGAAACCATCAAATTTTAGATAGAAACTGTATTTTTGTCGATTTTTATTGAATTTGAACTATATTTCAACGTTTTTTGATGGTTCTGAGCCACCAAACACACTTAAAGCATGCAGAATCGACTCAGAATAGGAAAAGGAGACGTTTAGGTCAATTTTATGCATTCTGGCGTTCGTAGATACAAGAAAACTGTTAAAATTCTTCAGAAACGTCACTTTTGAAGTGTTTTCTTGTACTTTTAAGCCAATCAGATACCCTACGGGCTCGGAAAGTGCAACGAAACCATCAAATTTTAGCTAGAAACTGTATTTTTGTCGATTTTTATTGAATTTGAACTATATTTCAACGTTTTTTGATGGTTCTGAGCCACCAAACACACTTAAAGCATGCAGAATTGACTCAGAATAGGAAAAGGAGACGTTTAGGTCAATTTTATGCATTCTGGCGTTCGTAGATACAAGAAAACTGTTAAAATTCTTCAGAAACGTCACTTTTGAAGTGTTTTCTTGTACTTTTAAGCCAATCAGATACCCTACGGGCTCGGAAAGTGCAACGAAACCATCAAATTTTAGCTAGAAACTGTATTTTTGTCGATTTTTATTGAATTTGAACTATATTTCAACGTTTTTTGATGGTTCTGAGCCACCAAACACACTTAAAGCATGCAGAATCGACTCAGAATAGGAAAAGGAGACGTTTAGGTCAATTTTATGCATTCTGGCGTTCGTAGATACAAGAAAACTGTTAAAATTCTTCAGAAACGTCACTTTTGAAGTGTTTTCTTGTACTTTTAAGCCAATCAGATACCCAACGGGCTCGGAAAGTGCAACGAAACCATCAAATTTTAGCTAGAAACTGTAATTTTGTCGATTTTTATTGAATTTGAACTATATTTCAACGTTTTTTGATGGTTCTGAGCCACCAAACACTCTTAAAGCATGCAGAATCGACTCAGAATAGGAAAAGGAGACGTTTAGGTCAATTTTATGCATTCTGGCGTTCGTAGATACAAGAAAACTGTTAAAATTCTTCAGAAACGTCACTTTTGAAGTGTTTTCTTGTACTTTTAAGCCAATCAGATACCCAACGGGCTCGGAAAGTGCAACGAAACCATCAAATTTTAGCTAGAAACTGTATTTTTGTCGATTTTTATTGAATTTGAACTATATTTCAACGTTTTTTGATGGTTCTGAGCCACCAAACACACTTAAAGCATGCAGAATCGACTCAGAATAGGAAAAGGAGACGTTTAGGTCAATTTTATGCATTCTGGCGTTCGTAGATACAAGAAAACTGTTAAAATTCTTCAGAAACGTCACTTTTGAAGTGTTTTCTTGTACTTTTAAGCCGATCAGATACCCTACGGGCTCGGAAACTGCAACGAAACCATCAAATTTTAGCTAGAAACTGTATTTTTGTCGGCATTTGAAATATAGTTCAAATTCAATAAAAATCGACAAAAATACAGTTTCTAGCTAAAATTTGATGGTTTCTTTGCACTTTCCGAGCCCGTAGGTTATCTGATTGGCTTAAAAGTACAAGAAAACACTTCAAAAGTGACGTTTCTGAAGAATTTTAACAGTTTTCTTGTATCTACGAACGCCAGAATGCATAAAATTGACCTAAACGTCTCCTTTTCCTATTCTGAGTCGATTCTGCATGCTTTAAGTGTGTTTGGTGGCTCAGAACCATCAAAAAACGTTGAAATATAGTTCAAATTCAATAAGAATCGACAAAAATACAGTTTCTAGCTAAAATTTGATGGTTTCGTTGCACTTTCCGAGCCCGTTGGGTATCTGATTGGCTTAAAAGTACAAGAAAACACTTCAAAAGTGACGTTTCTGAAGAATTTTAACAGTTTTCTTGTATCTACGAACGCCAGAATGCATAAAATTGACCTAAACTTCTCCTTTTCCTATTCTGAGTCGATTCTGCATGCTTTAAGTGTGTTTGGTGGCTCAGAACCATCAAAAAACGTTGAAATATAGTTCAAATTCAATAAAAATCGACAAAAATACAGTTTCTAGCTAAAATTTGATGGTTTCGTTGCACTTTCCGAGCCCGTTGGGTATCTGATTGGCTTAAAAGTACAAGAAAACACTTCAAAAGTGACGTTTCTGAAGAATTTTAACAGTTTTCTTGTATCTACGAACGCCAGAATGCATAAAATTGACCTAAACGTCTCCTTTTCCTATTCTGAGTCGATTCTGCATGCTTTAAGTGTGTTTGGTGGCTCAGAACCATCAAAAAACGTTGAAATATAGTTCAAATTCAATAAAAATCGACAAAAATACAGTTTCTAGCTAAAATTTGATGGTTTCGTTGCACTTTCCGAGCCCGTTGGGTATCTGATTGGCTTAAAAGTACAAGAAAACACTTCAAAAGTGACGTTTCTGAAGAATTTTAACAGTTTTCTTGTATCAACGAACGCCAGAATGCATAAAATTGACCTAAACGTCTCCTTTTCCTATTCTGAGTCGATTCTGCATGCTTTAAGTGTGTTTGGTGGCTCAGAACCATCAAAAAACCTTGAAATATAGTTCAAATTCAATAAAAATCGACAAAAATACAGTTTCTAGCTAAAATTTGATGGTTTCGTTGCACTTTCCGAGCCCGTAGGGTATCTGATTGGCTAAAAGTACAAGAAAACACTTCAAAAGTGACGTTTCTGAAGAATTTTAACAGTTTTCTTGTATCTACGAACGCCAGAATGCATAAAATTGACCTAAACGTCTCCTTTTCCTATTCTGAGTCGATTCTGCATGCTTTAAGTGTGTTTGGTGGCTCAGAACCATCAAAAAACGTTGAAATATAGTTCAAATTCAATAAAAATCGACAAAAATACAGTTTCTAGCTAAAATTTGATGGTTTCGTTGCACTTTCCGAGCCCGTAGGGTATCTGATTGGCTTAAAAGTACAAGAAAACACTTCAAAAGTGACGTTTCTGAAGAATTTTAACAGTTTTCTTGTATCTACGAACGCCAGAATGCATAAAATTGACCTAAACGTCTCCTTTTCCTATTCTGAGTCGATTCTGCATGCTTTAAGTGTGTTTGGTGGCTCAGAACCATCAAAAAACGTTGAAATATAGTTCAAATTCAATAAAAATCGACAAAAATACAGTTTCTAGCTAAAATTTGATGGTTTCGTTGCACTTTCCGAGCCCGTAGGGTATCTGATTGGCTTAAAAGTACAAGAAAACACTTCAAAAGTGACGTTTCTGAAGAATTTTAACAGTTTTCTTGTATCTACGAACGCCAGAATGCATAAAATTGACCTAAACGTCTCCTTTTCCTATTCTGAGTCGATTCTGCATGCTTTAAGTGTGTTTGGTGGCTCAGAACCATCAAAAAACGTTGAAATATAGTTCAAATTCAATAAAAATCGACAAAAATACAGTTTCTAGCTAAAATTTGATGGTTTCGTTGCACTTTCCGAGCCCGTAGGGTATCTGATTGGCTTAAAAGTACAAGAAAACACTTCAAAAGTGACGTTTCTGAAGAATTTTAACAGTTTTCTTGTATCTACGAACGCCAGAATGCATAAAATTGACCTAAACGTCTCCTTTTCCTATTCTGAGTCGATTCTGCATGCTTTAAGTGTGTTTGGTGGCTCAGAACCATCAAAAAACGTTGAAATATCGTTCAAATTCAATAAAAATCGACAAAAATACAGTTTCTAGCTAAAATTTCATGGTTTCGTTGCACTTTCCGAGCCCGTAGGGTATCTGATTGGCTTAAAAGTAAAAGAAAACATTTCAAAAGTGACGTTTCTGAAGAATTTTAACAGTTTTCTTGTATCTACGAACGCCAGAATGCATAAAATTGACCTAAACGTCTCCTTTTCCTATTCTGAGTCGATTCTGCATGCTTTAAGTGTGTTTGGTGGCTCAGAACCATCAAAAAACGTTGAAATATGGTTCAAATTCAATAAAAATCGACAAAAATACAGTTTCTAGCTAAAATTTGATGGTTTCGTTGCACTTTCCGAGCCCGTAGGGTATCTGATTGGCTTAAAAGTACAAGAAAACACTTCAAAAGTGACGTTTCTGAAGAATTTTAACAGTTTTCTTGTATCTACGAACGCCAGAATGCATAAAATTGACCTAAACGTCTCCTTTTCCTATTCTGAGTCGATTCTGCATGCTTTAAGTGTGTTTGGTGGCTCAGAACCATCAAAAAACGTTGAAATATAGTTCAAATTCAATAAAAATCGACAAAAATACAGTTTCTAGCTAAAATTTGATGGTTTCGTTGCACTTTCCGAGCCCGTAGGGTATCTGATTGGCTTAAAAGTACAAGAAAACACTTCAAAAGTGATGTTTCTGAAGAATTTTAACAGTTTTCTTGTATCTACGAACGCCAGAATGCATAAAATTGACCTAAACGTCTCCTTTTCCTATTCTGAGTCGATTCTGCATGCTTTAAGTGTGTTTGGTGGCTCAGAACCATCAAAAAACGTTGAAATATAGTTCAAATTCAATAAAAATCGACAAAAATACAGTTTCTAGCTAAAATTTGATGGTTTCGTTGCACTTTCCGAGCCCGTAGGGTATCTGATTGGCTTAAAAGTACAAGAAAACACTTCAAAAGTGACGTTTCTGAAGAATTTTAACAGTTTTCTTGTATCTACGAACGCCAGAATGCATAAAATTGACCTAAACGTCTCCTTTTCCTATTCTGAGTCGATTCTGCATGCTTTAAGTGTGTTTGGTGGCTCAGAACCATCAAAAAACGTTGAAATATAATTCAAGTTCAATAAAAATCGACAAAAATACAGTTTCTAGCTAAAATTTGATGGTTTCGTTGCACTTTCCGAGCCCGTAGGGTATCTGATTGGCTTAAAAGTACAAGAAAACACTTCAAAAGTGACGTTTCTGAAGAATTTTAACAGTTTTCTTGTATCTACGAACGCCAGAATGCATAAAATTTACCTAAACGTCTCCTTTTCCTATTCTGAGTCGATTCTGCATGCTTTAAGTGTGTTTGGTGGCTCAGAACCATCAAAAAACGTTGAAATATAGTTCAAATTCAATAAAAATCGACAAAAATAGAGTTTCTAGCTAAAATTTGATGGTTTCGTTGCACTTTCCGAGCCCGTTGGGTATCTGATTGGCTTAAAAGTACAAGAAAACACTTCAAAAGTGACGTTTCTGAAGAATTTTAACAGTTTTCTTGTATCTACGAACGCCAGAATGCATAAAATTGACCTAAACGTCTCCTTTTCCTATTCTGAGTCGATTCTGCATGCTTTAAGTGTGTTTGGTGGCTCAGAACCATCAAAAAACGTTGAAATATAGTTCAAATTCAATAAAAATCGACAAAAATACAGTTTCTAGCTAAAATTTGATGGTTTCGTTGCACTTTCCGAGCCCGTAGGGTATCTGATTGGCTTAAAAGTACAAGAAAACTCTTCAAAAGTGACGTTTCTGAAGAATTTTAACAGTTTTCTTGTATCTACGAACGCCAGAATGCATAAAATTGACCTAAACGTCTCCTTTTCCTATTCTGAGTCGATTCTGCATGCTTTAAGTGTGTTTGGTGGCTCAGAACCATCAAAAAACGTTGAAATATAGTTCAAATTCAATAAAAATCGACAAAAATACAGTTTCTAGCTAAAATTTGATGGTTTCGTTGCACTTTCCGAGCCCGTAGGGTATCTGATTGGCTTAAAAGTACAAGAAAACACTTCAAAAGTGACGTTTCTGAAGAATTTTAACAGTTTTCTTGTATCTACGAACGCCAGAATGCATAAAATTGACCTAAACGTCTCCTTTTCCTATTCTGAGTCGATTCTGCATGCTTTAAGTGTGTTTGGTGGCTCAGAACCATCAAAAAACGTTGAAATATAGTTCAAATTCAATAAAAATCGACAAAAATACAGTTTCTAGCTAAAATTTGATGGTTTCGTTGCACTTTCCGAGCCCGTAGGGTATCTGATTGGCTTAAAAGTACAAGAAAACACTTCAAAAGTGACGTTTCTGAAGAATTTTAACAGTTTGCTTGTATCTACGAACGCCAGAATGCATAAAATTGACCTAAACGTCTCCTTTTCCTATTCTGAGTTGATTCTGCATGCTTTAAGTGTGTTTGGTGGCTCAGAACCATCAAAAAACGTTGAAATATAGTTCAAATTCAATAAAAATCGACAAAAATACAGTTTCTAGCTAAAATTTGATGGTTTCGTTGCACTTTCCGAGCCCGTAGGGTATCTGATTGGCTTAAAAGTACAAGAAAACACTTCAAAAGTGACGTTTCTGAAGAATTTTAACAGTTTTCTTGTATCTACGAACGCCAGAATGCATAAAATTGACCTAAACGTCTCCTTTTCCTATTCTGAGTCGATTCTGCATGCTTTAAGTGTGTTTGGTGGCTCAGAACCATCAAAAAACGTTGAAATATAGTTCAAATTCAATAAAAATCGACAAAAATACAGCTTCTAGCTAAAATTTGATGGTTTCGTTGCACTTTCCGAGCCCGTAGGGTATCTGATTGGCTTAAAAGTACAAGAAAACACTTCAAAAGTGACGTTTCTGAAGAATTTTAACAGTTTTCTTGTATCTACGAACGCCAGAATGCATAAAATTGACCTAAACGTCTCCTTTTCCTATTCTGAGTCGATTCTGCATGCTTTAAGTGTGTTTGGTGGCTCAGAACCATCAAAAAACGTTGAAATATAGTTCAAATTCAATAAAAATCGACAAAAATACAGTTTCTAGCTAAAATTTGATGGTTTCGTTGCACTTTCCGAGCCCGTAGGGTATCTGATTGGCTTAAAAGTACAAGAAAACACTTCAAAAGTGATGTTTCTGAAGAATTTTAACAGTTTTCTTGTATCTACGAACGCCAGAATGCATAAAATTGACCTAAACGTCTCCTTTTCCTATTCTGAGTCGATTCTGCATGCTTTAAGTGTGTTTGGTGGCTCAGAACCATCAAAAAACGTTGAAATATAGTTCAAATTCAATAAAAATCGACAAAAATACAGTTTCTAGCTAAAATTTGATGGTTTCGTTGCACTTTCCGAGCCCGTAGGGTATCTGATTGGCTTAAAAGTACAAGAAAACACTTCAAAAGTGACGTTTCTGAAGAATTTTAACAGTTTTCTTGTATCTACGAACGCCAGAATGCATAAAATTGACCTAAACGTCTCCTTTTCCTATTCTGAGTCGATTCTGCATGCTTTAAGTGTGTTTGGTGGCTCAGAACCATCAAAAAACGTTGAAATATAATTCAAGTTCAATAAAAATCGACAAAAATACAGTTTCTAGCTAAAATTTGATGGTTTCGTTGCACTTTCCGAGCCCGTAGGGTATCTGATTGGCTTAAAAGTACAAGAAAACACTTCAAAAGTGACGTTTCTGAAGAATTTTAACAGTTTTCTTGTATCTACGAACGCCAGAATGCATAAAATTTACCTAAACGTCTCCTTTTCCTATTCTGAGTCGATTCTGCATGCTTTAAGTGTGTTTGGTGGCTCAGAACCATCAAAAAACGTTGAAATATAGTTCAAATTCAATAAAAATCGACAAAAATAGAGTTTCTAGCTAAAATTTGATGGTTTCGTTGCACTTTCCGAGCCCGTTGGGTATCTGATTGGCTTAAAAGTACAAGAAAACACTTCAAAAGTGACGTTTCTGAAGAATTTTAACAGTTTTCTTGTATCTACGAACGCCAGAATGCATAAAATTGACCTAAACGTCTCCTTTTCCTATTCTGAGTCGATTCTGCATGCTTTAAGTGTGTTTGGTGGCTCAGAACCATCAAAAAACGTTGAAATATAGTTCAAATTCAATAAAAATCGACAAAAATACAGTTTCTAGCTAAAATTTGATGGTTTCGTTGCACTTTCCGAGCCCGTAGGGTATCTGATTGGCTTAAAAGTACAAGAAAACTCTTCAAAAGTGACGTTTCTGAAGAATTTTAACAGTTTTCTTGTATCTACGAACGCCAGAATGCATAAAATTGACCTAAACGTCTCCTTTTCCTATTCTGAGTCGATTCTGCATGCTTTAAGTGTGTTTGGTGGCTCAGAACCATCAAAAAACGTTGAAATATAGTTCAAATTCAATAAAAATCGACAAAAATACAGTTTCTAGCTAAAATTTGATGGTTTCGTTGCACTTTCCGAGCCCGTAGGGTATCTGATTGGCTTAAAAGTACAAGAAAACACTTCAAAAGTGACGTTTCTGAAGAATTTTAACAGTTTTCTTGTATCTACGAACGCCAGAATGCATAAAATTGACCTAAACGTCTCCTTTTCCTATTCTGAGTCGATTCTGCATGCTTTAAGTGTGTTTGGTGGCTCAGAACCATCAAAAAACGTTGAAATATAGTTCAAATTCAATAAAAATCGACAAAAATACAGTTTCTAGCTAAAATTTGATGGTTTCGTTGCACTTTCCGAGCCCGTAGGGTATCTGATTGGCTTAAAAGTACAAGAAAACACTTCAAAAGTGACGTTTCTGAAGAATTTTAACAGTTTGCTTGTATCTACGAACGCCAGAATGCATAAAATTGACCTAAACGTCTCCTTTTCCTATTCTGAGTTGATTCTGCATGCTTTAAGTGTGTTTGGTGGCTCAGAACCATCAAAAAACGTTGAAATATAGTTCAAATTCAATAAAAATCGACAAAAATACAGTTTCTAGCTAAAATTTGATGGTTTCGTTGCACTTTCCGAGCCCGTAGGGTATCTGATTGGCTTAAAAGTACAAGAAAACACTTCAAAAGTGACGTTTCTGAAGAATTTTAACAGTTTTCTTGTATCTACGAACGCCAGAATGCATAAAATTGACCTAAACGTCTCCTTTTCCTATTCTGAGTCGATTCTGCATGCTTTAAGTGTGTTTGGTGGCTCAGAACCATCAAAAAACGTTGAAATATAGTTCAAATTCAATAAAAATCGACAAAAATACAGCTTCTAGCTAAAATTTGATGGTTTCGTTGCACTTTCCGAGCCCGTAGGGTATCTGATTGGCTTAAAAGTACAAGAAAACACTTCAAAAGTGACGTTTCTGAAGAATTTTAACAGTTTTCTTGTATCTACGAACGCCAGAATGCATAAAATTGACCTAAACGTCTCCTTTTCCTATTCTGAGTCGATTCTGCATGCTTTAAGTGTGTTTGGTGGCTCAGAACCATCAAAAAACGTTGAAATATAGTTCAAATTCAATAAAAATCGACAAAAATACAGTTTCTAGCTAAAATTTGATGGTTTCGTTGCACTTTCCGAGCCCGTAGGGTATCTGATTGGCTTAAAAGTACAAGAAAACACTTCAAAAGTGACGTTTCTGAAGAATTTTAACAGTTTTCTTGTATCTACGAACGCCAGAATGCATAAAATTGACCTAAACGTCTCCTTTTCCTATTCTGAGTCGATTCTGCATGCTTTAAGTGTGTTTGGTGGCTCAGAACCATCAAAAAACGTTGAAATATAGTTCAAATTCAACAAAAATCGACAAAAATACAGTTTCTAGCTAAAATTTGATGGTTTCGTTGCACTTTCCGAGCCCGTAGGGTATCTGATTGGCTTAAAAGTACAAGAAAACACTTCAAAAGTGACGTTTCTGAAGAATTTTAACAGTTTTCTTGTATCTACGAACGCCAGAATGCATAAAATTGACCTAAACGTCTCCTTTTCCTATTCTGAGTCGATTCTGCATGCTTTAAGTGTGTTTGGTGGCTCAGAACCATCAAAAAACGTTGAAATATAGTTCAAATTCAATAAAAATCGACAAAAATACAGTTTCTAGCTAAAATTTGATGGTTTCGTTGCACTTTCCGAGCCCGTAGGGTATCTGATTGGCTTAAAAGTACAAGAAAACACTTCAAAAGTGACGTTTCTGAAGAATTTTAACAGTTTTCTTGTATCTACGAACGCCAGAATGCATAAAATTGACCTAAACGTCTCCTTTTCCTATTCTGAGTCGATTCTGCATGCTTTAAGTGTGTTTGGTGGCTCAGAACCATCAAAAATCGTTGAAATATAGTTCAAATTCAATAAAAATCGACAAAAATACAGTTTCTAGCTAAAATTTGATGGTTTCGTTGCACTTTCCGAGCCCGTAGGGTATCTGATTGGCTTAAAAGTACAAGAAAACACTTCAAAAGTGACGTTTCTGAAGAATTTTAACAGTTTTCTTGTATCTACGAACGCCAGAATGCATAAAATTGACCTAAACGTCTCCTTTTCCTATTCTGAGTCGATTCTGCATGCTTTAAGTGTGTTTGGTGGCTCAGAACCATCAAAAAACGTTGAAATATAGTTCAAATTCAATAAAAATCGACAAAAATACAGTTTCTAGCTAAAATTTGATGGTTTCGTTGCACTTTCCGAGCCCGTAGGGTATCTGATTGGCTTAAAAGTACAAGAAAACACTTCAAAAGTGACGTTTCTGAAGAATTTTAACAGTTTTCTTGTATCTACGAACGCCAGAATGCATAAAATTGACCTAAACGTCTCCTTTTCCTATTCTGAGTCGATTCTGCATGCTTTAAGTGTGTTTGGTGGCTCAGAACCATCAAAAAACGTTGAAATATAGTTCAAATTCAATAAAAATCGACAAAAATACAGTTTCTAGCTAAAATTTGATGGTTTCGTTGCACTTTCCGAGCCCGTAGGGTATCTGATTGGCTTAAAAGTACAAGAAAACACTTCAAAAGTGACGTTTCTGAAGAATTTTAACAGTTTTCTTGTATCTACGAACGCCAGAATGCATAAAATTGACCTAAACGTCTCCTTTTCCTATTCTGAGTCGATTCTGCATGCTTTAAGTGTGTTTGGTGGCTCAGAACCATCAAAAAACGTTGAAATATAGTTCAAATTCAATAAAAATCGACAAAAATACAGTTTCTAGCTAAAATTTGATGGTTTCGTTGCACTTTCCGAGCCCGTAGGGTATCTGATTGGCTTAAAAGTACAAGAAAACACTTCAAAAGTGACGTTTCTGAAGAATTTTAACAGTTTTCTTGTATCTACGAACGCCAGAATGCATAAAATTGACCTAAACGTCTCCTTTTCCTATTCTGAGTCGATTCTGCATGCTTTAAGTGTGTTTGGTGGCTCAGAACCATCAAAAATCGTTGAAATATAGTTCAAATTCAATAAAAATCGACAAAAATACAGTTTCTAGCTAAAATTTGATGGTTTCGTGGCACTTTCCGAGCCCGTAGGGTATCTGATTGGCTTAAAAGTACAAGAAAACACTTCAAAAGTGACGTTTCTGAAGAATTTTAACAGTTTTCTTGTATCTACGAACGCCAGAATGCATAAAATTGACCTAAACGTCTCCTTTTCCTATTCTGAGTCGATTCTGCATGCTTTAAGTGTGTTTGGTGGCTCAGAACCATCAAAAAACGTTGAAATATAGTTCAAATTCAATAAAAATCGACAAAAATACAGTTTCTAGCTAAAATTTGATGGTTTCGTTGCACTTTCCGAGCCCGTAGGGTATCTGATTGGCTTAAAAGTACAAGAAAACACTTCAAAAGTGACGTTTCTGAAGAATTTTATCTGATTGGCTTAAAAGTACAAGAAAACATTTCAAAAGTGACGTTTCTGAAGAATTTTAACAGTTTTCTTGTATCTACGAACGCCAGAATGCATAAAATTGACCTAAACGTCTCCTTTTCCTATTCTGAGTCGATTCTGCATGCTTTAAGTGTGTTTGGTGGCTCAGAACCATCAAAAAACGTTGAAATATAGTTCAAATTCAATAAAAATCAACAAAAATACAGTTTCTAGCTAAAATTTGATGGTTTCGTTGCACTTTCCGAGCCCGTAGGGTATCTGATTGGCTTAAAAGTACAAGAAAACACTTCAAAAGTGACGTTTCTGAAGAATTTTAACAGTTTTCTTGTATCTACGAACGCCAGAATGCATAAAATTGACCTAAACGTCTCCTTTTCCTATTCTGAGTCGATTCTGCATGCTTTAAGTGTGTTTGGTGGCTCAGAACCATCAAAAAACGTTGAAATATAGTTCAAATTCAATAAAAATCGACAAAAATACAGTTTCTAGCTAAAATTTGATGGTTTCGTTGCACTTTCCGAGCCCGTAGGGTATCTGATTGGCTTAAAAGTACAAGAAAACACTTCAAAAGTGACGTTTCTGAAGAATTTTAACAGTTTTCTTGTATCTACGAACGCCAGAATGCATAAAATTGACCTAAACGTCTCCTTTTCTTATTCTGAGTCGATTCTGCATGCTTTAAGTGTGTTTGGTGGCTCAGAACCATCAAAAAACGTTGAAATATAGTTCAAATTCAATAAAAATCGACAAAAATACAGTTTCTAGCTAAAATTTGATGGTTTCGTTGCACTTTCCGAGCCCGTAGGGTATCTGATTGGCTTAAAAGTACAAGAAAACGCTTCAAAAGTGACGTTTCTGAAGAATTTTAACAGTTTTCTTGTATCTACGAACGCCAGAATGCATAAAATTGACCTAAACGTCTCCTTTTCCTATTCTGAGTCGATTCTGCATGCTTTAAGTGTGTTTGGTGGCTCAGAACCATCAAAAAACGTTGAAATATAGTTCAAATTCAATAAAAATCGACAAAAATACAGTTTCTAGCTAAAATTTGATGGTTTCGTTGCACTTTCCGAGCCCGTAGGGTATCTGATTGGCTTAAAAGTACAAGAAAACACTTCAAAAGTGACGTTTCTGAAGAATTTTAACAGTTTTCTTGTATCTACGAACGCCAGAATGCATAAAATTGACCTAAACGTCTCCTTTTCCTATTCTGAGTCGATTCTGCATGCTTTAAGTGTGTTTGGTGGCTCAGAACCATCAAAAAACGTTGAAATATAGTTCAAATTCAATAAAAATCGACAAAAATACAGTTTCTAGCTAAAATTTGATGGTTTCGTTGCACTTTCCGAGCCCGTTGGGTATCTGATTGGCTTAAAAGTACAAGAAAACACTTCAAAAGTGACGTTTCTGAAGAATTTTAACAGTTTTCTTGTATCTACGAACGCCAGAATGCATAAAATTGACCTAAACGTCTCCTTTTCCTATTCTGAGTCGATTCTGCATGCTTTAAGTGTGTTTGGTGGCTCAGAACCATCAAAAAACGTTGAAATATAGTTCAAATTCAATAAAAATCGACAAAAATACAGTTTCTAGCTAAAATTTGATGGTTTCGTTGCACTTTCCGAGCCCGTAGGGTATCTGATTGGCTTAAAAGTACAAGAAAACACTTCAAAAGTGACGTTTCTGAAGAATTTTAACAGTTTTCTTGTATCAACGAACGCCAGAATGCATAAAATTGACCTAAACGTCTCCTTTTCCTATTCTGAGTCGATTCTGCATGCTTTAAGTGTGTTTGGTGGCTCAGAACCATCGAAAAACGTTGAAATATAGTTCAAATTCAATAAAAATCGACAAAAATACAGTTTCTAGCTAAAATTTGATGGTTTCGTTGCACTTTCCGAGCCCGTGGCTTAAAAGTACAAGAAAACACTTCAAAAGTGACGTTTCTGAAGAATTTTAACAGTTTTCTTGTATCTACGAACGCCAGAATGCATAAAATTGACCTAAACGTCTCCTTTTCCTATTCTGAGTCGATTCTGCATGCTTTAAGTGTGTTTGGTGGCTCAGAACCATCAAAAAACGTTGAAATATAGTTCAAATTCAATAAAAATCGATAAAAATACAGTTTCTAGCTAAAATTTGATGGTTTCGTTGCACTTTCCGAGCCCGTAGGGTATCTGATTGGCTTAAAAGTACAAGAAAACACTTCAAAAGTGACGTTTCTGAAGAATTTTAACAGTTTTCTTGTATCTACGATCGCCAGAATGCATAAAATTGACCTAAACGTCTCCTTTTCCTATTCTGAGTCGATTCTGCATGCTTTAAGTGTGTTTGGTGGCTCAGAACCATCAAAAAACGTTGAAATATAGTTCAAATTCAATAAAAATCGACAAAAATACAGTTTCTAGCTAAAATTTGATGGTTTCGTTGCACTTTCCGAGCCCGTAGGGTATCTGATTGGCTTAAAAGTACAAGAAAACACTTCAAAAGTGACGTTTCTGAAGAATTTTAACAGTTTTCTTGTATCTACGAACGCCAGAATGCATAAAATTGACCTAAACTTCTCCTTTTCCTATTCTGAGTCGATTCTGCATGCTTTAAGTGTGTTTGGTGGCTCAGAACTATCAAAAAACGTTGAAATATAGTTCAAATTCAATAAAAATCGACAAAAATACAGTTTCTAGCTAAAATTTGATGGTTTCGTTGCACTTTCCGAGCCCGTAGGGTATCTGATTGGCTTAAAAGTACAAGAAAACACTTCAAAAGTGACGTTTCTGAAGAATTTTAACAGTTTTCTTGTATCTACGAACGCCAGAATGCATAAAATTGACCTAAACGTCTCCTTTTCCTATTCTGAGTCGATTCTGCATGCTTTAAGTGTGTTTGGTGGCTCAGAACCATCAAAAAACGTTGAAATATAGTTCAAATTCAATAAAAATCGACAAAAATACAGTTTCTAGCTAAAATTTGATGGTTTCGTTGCACTTTCCGAGCCCGTAGGGTATCTGATTGGCTTAAAAGTACAAGAAAACACTTCAAAAGTGACGTTTCTGAAGAATTTTATCTGATTGGCTTAAAAGTACAAGAAAACATTTCAAAAGTGACGTTTCTGAAGAATTTTAACAGTTTTCTTGTATCTACGAACGCCAGAATGCATAAAATTGACCTAAACGTCTCCTTTTCCTATTCTGAGTCGATTCTGCATGCTTTAAGTGTGTTTTGTGGCTCAGAACCATCCAAAAACGTTGAAATATAGTTCAAATTCAATAAAAATCAACAAAAATACAGTTTCTAGCTAAAACTTGATGGTTTCGTTGCACTTTCCGAGCCCGTAGGGTATCTGATTGGCTTAAAAGTACAAGAAAACACTTCAAAAGTGACGTTTCTGAAGAATTTTAACAGTTTTCTTGTATCTACGAACGCCAGAATGCATAAAATTGACCTAAACGTCTCCTTTTCCTATTCTGAGTCGATTCTGCATGCTTTAAGTGTGTTTGGTGGCTCAGAACCATCAAAAAACGTTGAAATATAGTTCAAATTCAATAAAAATCGACAAAAATACAGTTTCTAGCTAAAATTTGATGGTTTCGTTGCACTTTCCGAGCCCGTAGGGTATCTGATTGGCTTAAAAGTACAAGAAAACACTTCAAAAGTGACGTTTCTGAAGAATTTTAACAGTTTTCTTGTATCTACGAACGCCAGAATGCATAAAATTGACCTAAACGTCTCCTTTTCCTATTCTGAGTCGATTCTGCATGCTTTAAGTGTGTTTGGTGGCTCAGAACCATCAAAAAACGTTGAAATATAGTTCAAATTCAATAAAAATCGACAAAAATACAGTTCCTAGCTAAAATTTGATGGTTTCGTTGCACTTTCCGAGCCCGTTGGGTATCTGATTGGCTTAAAAGTACAAGAAAACACTTCAAAAGTGACGTTTCTGAAGAATTTTAACAGTTTTCTTGTATCTACGAACGCCAGAATGCATAAAATTGACCTAAACGTCTCCTTTTCCTATTCTGAGTCGATTCTGCATGCTTTAAGTGTGTTTGGTGGCTCAGAACCATCAAAAAACGTTGAAATATAGTTCAAATTCAATAAAAATCGACAAAAATACAGTTTCTAGCTAAAATTTGATGGTTTCGTTGCACTTTCCGAGCCCGTAGGGTATCTGATTGGCTTAAAAGTACAAGAAAACACTTCAAAAGTGACGTTTCTGAAGAATTTTAACAGTTTTCTTGTATCTACGAACGCCAGAATGCATAAAATTGACCTAAACGTCTCCTTTTCCTATTCTGAGTCGATTCTGCATGCTTTAAGTGTGTTTGGTGGCTCAGAACCATCAAAAAACGTTGAAATATAGTTCAAATTCAATAAAAATCGACAAAAATACAGTTTCTAGCTAAAATTTGATGGTTTCGTTGCACTTTCCGAGCCCGTTGGGTATCTGATTGGCTTAAAAGTACAAGAAAACACTTCAAAAGTGACGTTTCTGAAGAATTTTAACAGTTTTCTTGTATCTACGAACGCCAGAATGCATAAAATTGACCTAAACGTCTCCTTTTCCTATTCTGAGTCGATTCTGCATGCTTTAAGTGTGTTTGGTGGCTCAGAACCATCAAAAAACGTTGAAATATAGTTCAAATTCAATAAAAATCGATAAAAATACAGTTTCTAGCTAAAATTTGATGGTTTCGTTGCACTTTCCGAGCCCGTAGGGTATCTGATTGGCTTAAAAGTACAAGAAAACACTTCAAAAGTGACGTTTCTGAAGAATTTTAACAGTTTTCTTGTATCTACGATCGCCAGAATGCATAAAATTGACCTAAACGTCTCCTTTTCCTATTCTGAGTCGATTCTGCATGCTTTAAGTGTGTTTGGTGGCTCAGAACCATCAAAAAACGTTGAAATATAGTTCAAATTCAATAAAAATCGACAAAAATACAGCTTCTAGCTAAAATTTGATGCTTTCGTTGCACTTTCCGAGCCCGTAGGGTATCTGATTGGCTTAAAAGTACAAGAAAACACTTCAAAAGTGACGTTTCTGAAGAATTTTAACAGTTTTCTTGTATCTACGAACGCCAGAATGCATAAAATTGACCTAAACGTCTCCTTTTCCTATTCTGAGTCGATTCTGCATGCTTTAAGTGTGTTTGGTGGCTCAGAACCATCAAAAAACGTTGAAATATAGTTCAATTTCAATAAAAATCGACAAAAATACAGTTTCTAGCTAAAATTTGATGGTTTCGTTGCACTTTCCGAGCCCGTAGGGTATCTGATTGGCTTAAAAGTACAAGAAAGCTCAGAACCATCAAAAAACGTTGAAATATAGTTCAAATTCAATAAAAATCGACAAAAATACAGTTTCTAGCTAAAATTTGATGGTTTCGTTGCACTTTCCGAGCCCGTAGGGTATCTGATTGGCTTAAAAGTACAAGAAAACACTTCAAAAGTGACTTTTCTGAAGAATTTTAACAGTTTTCTTGTATCTACGAACGCCAGAATGCATAAAATTGACCTAAACGTCTCCTTTTCCTATTCTGAGTCGATTCTGCATGCTTTAAGTGTGTTTGGTGGCTCAGAACCATCAAAAAACTTTTAAATATAGTTCAAATTCAATAAAAATCGACAAAAATACAGTTTCTAGCTAAAATTTGATGGTTTCGTTGCACTTTCCGAGCCCGTAGGGTATCTGATTGGCTTAAAAGTACAAGAAAACACTTCAAAAGTGACGTTTCTGAAGAATTTTAACAGTTTTCTTGTATCTACGAACGCCAGAATGCATAAAATTGACCTAAACGTCTCCTTTTCCTATTCTGAGTCGATTCTGCATGCTTTAAGTGTGTTTGGTGGCTCAGAACCATCAAAAAACGTTGAAATATAGTTCAAATTCAATAAAAATCGACAAAAATACAGTTTCTAGCTAAAATTTGATGGTTTCGTTGCACTTTCCGAGCCCGTAGGGTATCTGATTGGCTTAAAAGTACAAGAAAACACTTCAAAAGTGACGTTTCTGAAGAATTTTAACAGTTTTCTTGTATCTACGAACGCCAGAATGCATAAAATTGACCTAAACGTCTCCTTTTCCTATTCTGAGTCGATTCTGCATGCTTTAAGTGTGTTTGGTGGCTCAGAACCATCAAAAAACGTTGAAATATAGTTCAAATTCAATAAAAATCGACAAAAATACAGTTTCTAGCTAAAATTTGATGGTTTCGTTGCACTTTCCGAGCCCGTAGGGTATCTGATCGGCTTAAAAGTACAAGAAAACACTTCAAAAGTGACGTTTCTGAAGAATTTTAACAGTTTTCTTGTATCTACGAACGCCAGAATGCATAAAATTGACCTAAACGTCTCCTTTTCCTATTCTGAGTCGATTCTGCATGCTTTAAGTGTGTTTGGTGGCTCAGAACCATCAAAAAACGTTGAAATATAGTTCAAATTCAATAAAAATCGACAAAAATACAGTTTCTAGCTAAAATTTGATGGTTTCGTTGCACTTTCCGAGCCCGTAGGGTATCTGATTGGCTTAAAAGTACAAGAAAACACTTCAAAAGTGACGTTTCTGAAGAATTTTAACAGTTTTCTTGTATCTACGAACGCCAGAATGCATAAAATTGACCTAAACGTCTCCTTTTCCTATTCTGAGTCGATTCTGCATGCTTTAAGTGTGTTTGGTGGCTCAGAACCATCAAGAAACGTTGAAATATAGTTCAAATTCAATAAAAATCGACAAAAATACAGTTTCTAGCTAAAATTTGATGGTTTCGTTGCACTTTCCGAGCCCGTTGGGTATCTGATTGGCTTAAAAGTACAAGAAAACACTTCAAAAGTGACGTTTCTGAAGAATTTTAACAGTTTTCTTGTATCTACGAACGCCAGAATGCATAAAATTGACCTAAACGTCTCCTTTTCCTATTCTGAGTCGATTCTGCATGCTTTAAGTGTGTTTGGTGGCTCAGAACCATCAAAAAACGTTGAAATATAGTTCAAATTCAATAAAAATCGACAAAAATACAGTTTCTAGCTAAAATTTGATGGTTTCGTTGCACTTTCCGAGCCCGTAGGGTATCTGATTGGCTTAAAAGTACAAGAAAACACTTCAAAAGTGACGTTTCTGAAGAATTTTAACAGTTTTCTTGTATCTACGAACGCCAGAATGCATAAAATTGACCTAAACGTCTCCTTTTCCTATTCTGAGTCGATTCTGCATGCTTTAAGTGTGTTTGGTGGCTCAGAACCATCAAAAAACGTTGAAATATAGTTCAAATTCAATAAAAATCGACAAAAATACAGTTTCTAGCTAAAATTTGATGGTTTCGTTGCACTTTCCGAGCCCGTAGGGTATCTGATTGGCTTAAAAGTACAAGAAAACACTTCAAAAGTGACGTTTCTGAAGAATTTTAACAGTTTTCTTGTATCTACGAACGCCAGAATGCATAAAATTGACCTAAACGTCTCCTTTTCCTATTCTGAGTCGATTCTGCATGCTTTAAGTGTGTTTGGTGGCTCAGAACCATCAAAAAACGTTGAAATATAGTTCAAATTCAATAAAAATCGACAAAAATACAGTTTCTAGCTAAAATTTGATGGTTTCGTTGCACTTTCCGAGCCCGTAGTCTATTTGATTGGCTTAAAAGTACAAGAAAACACTTCAAAAGTGACGTTTCTGAAGAATTTTAACAGTTTTCTTGAATCTACGAACGCCAGAATGCATAAAATTGACCTAAACGTCTCCTTTTCCTATTCTGAGTCGATTCTGCATGCTTTAAGTGTGTTTGTTGGCTCAGAACCATCAAAAAACTTTTAAATATAGTTCAAATTCAATAAAAATCGACAAAAATACAGTTTCTAGCTAAAATTTGATGGTTTCGTTGCACTTTCCGAGCCCGTAGGGTATCTGATTGGCTTAAAAGTACAAGAAAACACTTCAAAAGTGACGTTTCTGAAGAATTTTAACAGTTTTCTTGTATCTACGAACGCCAGAATGCATAAAATTGACCTAAACGTCTCCTTTTCCTATTCTGAGTCGATTCTGCATGCTTTAAGTGTGTTTGGTGGCTCAGAACCATCAAAAAACGTTGAAATATAGTTCAAATTCAATAAAAATCGACAAAAATACAGTTTCTAGCTAAAATTTGATGGTTTCGTTGCACTTTCCGAGCCCGTAGGTTATCTGATTGGCTTAAAAGTACAAGAAAACACTTCAAAAGTGACGTTTCTGAAGAATTTTAACAGTTTTCTTGTATCTACGAACGCCAGAATGCATAAAATTGACCTAAACGTCTCCTTTTCCTATTCTGAGTCGATTCTGCATGCTTTAAGTGTGTTTGGTGGCTCAGAACCATCAAAAAACGTTGAAATATAGTTCAAATTCAATAAAAATCGACAAAAATACAGTTTCTAGCTAAAATTTGATGGTTTCGTTGCACTTTCCGAGCCCGTAGGGTATCTGATCGGCTTAAAAGTACAAGAAAACACTTCAAAAGTGACGTTTCTGAAGAATTTTAACAGTTTTCTTGTATCTACGAACGCCAGAATGCATAAAATTGACCTAAACGTCTCCTTTTCCTATTCTGAGTCGATTCTGCATGCTTTAAGTGTGTTTGGTGGCTCAGAACCATCAAAAAACGTTGAAATATAGTTCAAATTCAATAAAAATCGACAAAAATACAGTTTCTAGCTAAAATTTGATGGTTTCGTTGCACTGTCCGAGCCCGTAGGGTATCTGAGTGGCTTAAAAGTACAAGAAAACACTTCAAAAGTGACGTTTCTGAAGAATTTTAACAGTTTTATTGTATCTACGAACGCCAGAATGCATAAAATTGACCTAAACGTCTCCTTTTCCTATTCTGAGTCGATTCTGCATGCTTTAAGTGTGTTTGGTGGCTCAGAACCATCAAAAAACGTTGAAATATAGTTCAAATTCAATAAAAATCGACAAAAATACAGTTTCTAGCTAAAATTTGATGGTTTCGTTGCACTTTCCGAGCCCGTAGGGTATCTGATTGGCTTAAAAGTACAAGAAAACACTTCAAAAGTGAGGTTTCTGAAGAAGTTTAACAGTTTTCTTGTATCTACGAACGCCAGAATGCATAAAATTGACCTAAACGTCTCCTTTTCCTATTCTGAGTCGATTCTGCATGCTTTAAGTGTGTTTGGTGGCTCAGAACCATCAAAAAACGTTGAAATATAGTTCAAATTCAATAAAAATCGACAAAAATACAGTTTCTAGCTAAAATTTGATGGTTTCGTTGCACTTTCTGAGCCCGTTGGGTATCTGATTGGCTTAAAAGTACAAGAAAACACTTCAAAAGTGACGTTTCTGAAGAATTTTAACAGTTTTCTTGTATCTACGAACGCCAGAATGCATAAAATTGACCTAAACGTCTCCTTTTCCTATTCTGAGTCGATTCTGCATGCTTTAAGTGTGTTTGGTGGCTCAGAACCATCAAAAAACGTTGAAATATAGTTCAAATTCAATAAAAATCGACAAAAATACAGTTTCTAGCTAAAATTTGATGGTTTCGTTGCACTTTCCGAGCCCGTAGGGTATCTGATTGGCTTAAAAGTACAAGAAAACACTTCAAAAGTGACGTTTCTGAAGAATTTTAACAGTTTTCTTGTATCTACGAACGCCAGAATGCATAAAATTGACCTAAACGTCTCCTTTTCCTATTCTGAGTCGATTCTGCATGCTTTAAGTGTGTTTGGTGGCTCAGAACCATCAAAAAACGTTGAAATATAGTTCAAATTCAATAAAAATCGACAAAAATACAGTTTCTAGCTAAAATTTGATGGTTTCGTTGCACTTTCCGAGCCCGTAGGGTATCTGATTGGCTTAAAAGTACAAGAAAACACTTCAAAAGTGACGTTTCTGAAGAATTTTAACAGTTTTCTTGTATCTACGAACGCCAGAATGCATAAAATTGACCTAAACGTCTCCTTTTCCTATTCTGAGTCGATTCTGCATGCTTTAAGTGTGTTTGGTGGCTCAGAACCATCAAAAAACGTTGAAATATAGTTCAAATTCAATAAAAATCGACAAAAATACAGTTTCTAGCTAAAATTTGATGGTTTCGTTGCACTTTCCGAGCCCGTAGGGTATCTGATTGGCTTAAAAGTACAAGAAAACACTTCAAAAGTGACGTTTCTGAAGAATTTTAACAGTTTTCTTGTATCTACGAACGCCAGAATGCATAAAATTGACCTAAACGTCTCCTTTTCCTATTCTGAGTCGATTCTGCATGCTTTAAGTGTGTTTGGTGGCTCAGAACCATCAAAAAACGTTGAAATATAGTTCAAATTCAATAAAAATCGACAAAAATACAGTTTCTAGCTAAAATTTGATGGTTTCGTTGCACTTTCCGAGCTCGTAGGGTATCTGATTGGCTTAAAAGTACAAGAAAACACTTCAAAAGTGACGTTTCTGAAGAACTTTAACAGTTTTCTTGTATCTACGAACGCCAGAATGCATAAAATTGACCTAAACGACTCCTTTTCCTATTCTGAGTCGATTCTGCATGCTTTAAGTGTGTTTGGTGGCTCAGAACCATCAAAAAACGTTGAAATATAGTTCAAATTCAATAAAAATCGACAAAAATACAGTTTCTAGCTAAAATTTGATGGTTTCGTTGCACTTTCCGAGCCCGTAGGGTATCTGATTGGCTTAAAAGTACAAGAAAACACTTCAAAAGTGACGTTTCTGAAGAATTTTAACAGTTTTCTTGTATCTACGAACGCCAGAATGCATAAAATTTACCTAAACGTCTCCTTTTCCTATTCTGAGTCGATTCTGCATACTTTAAGTGTGTTTGGTGGCTCAGAACCATCAAAAAACGTTGAAATATAGTTCAAATTCAATAAAAATCGACAAAAATACAGTTTCTAGCTAAAATTTGATGGTTTCGTTGCACTTTCCGAGCCCGTAGGGTATCTGATTGGCTTAAAAGTACAAGAAAACACTTCAAAAGTGAGGTTTCTGAAGAATTTTAACAGTTTTCTTGTATCTACGAACGCCAGAATGCATAAAATTGACCTAAACGTCTCCTTTTCCTATTCTGAGTCGATTCTGCATGCTTTAAGTGTGTTTGGTGGCTCAGAACCATCAAAAAACGTTGAAATATAGTTCAAATTCAATAAAAATCGACAAAAATACAGTTTCTAGCTAAAATTTGATGGTTTCGTTGCACTTTCCGAGCCCGTTGGGTATCTGATTGGCTTAAAAGTACAAGAAAACACTTCAAAAGTGACGTTTCTGAAGAATTTTAACAGTTTTCTTGTATCTACGAACGCCAGAATGCATAAAATTGACCTAAACGTCTCCTTTTCCTATTCTGAGTCGATTCTGCATGCTTTAAGTGTGTTTGGTGGCTCAGAACCATCAAAAAACGTTGAAATATAGTTCAAATTCAATAAAAATCGACAAAAATACAGTTTCTAGCTAAAATTTGATGGTTTCGTTGCACTTTCCGAGCCCGTAGGGTATCTGATTGGCTTAAAAGTACAAGAAAACACTTCAAAAGTGACGTTTCTGAAGAATTTTAACAGTTTTCTTGTATCTACGAACGCCAGAATGCATAAAATTGACCTAAACGTCTCCTTTTCCTATTCTGAGTCGATTCTGCATGCTTTAAGTGTGTTTGGTGGCTCAGAACCATCAAAAAACGTTGAAATATAGTTCAAATTCAATAAAAATCGACAAAAATACAGTTTCTAGCTAAAATTTGATGGTTTCGTTGCACTTTCCGAGCCCGTAGGGTATCTGATTGGCTTAAAAGTACAAGAAAACACTTCAAAAGTGACGTTTCTGAAGAATTTTAACAGTTTTCTTGTATCTACGAACGCCAGAATGCATAAAATTGACCTAAACGTCTCCTTTTCCTATTCTGAGTCGATTCTGCATGCTTTAAGTGTGTTTGGTGGCTCAGAACCATCAAAAAACGTTGAAATATAGTTCAAATTCAATAAAAATCGACAAAAATACAGTTTCTAGCTAAAATTTGATGGTTTCGTTGCACTTTCCGAGCCCGTAGGGTATCTGATTGGCTTAAAAGTACAAGAAAACACTTCAAAAGTGACGTTTCTGAAGAATTTTAACAGTTTTCTTGTATCTACGAACGCCAGAATGCATAAAATTGACCTAAACGTCTCCTTTTCCTATTCTGAGTCGATTCTGCATGCTTTAAGTGTGTTTGGTGGCTCAGAACCATCAAAAAACGTTGAAATATAGTTCAAATTCAATAAAAATCGACAAAAATACAGTTTCTAGCTAAAATTTGATGGTTTCGTTGCACTTTCCGAGCTCGTAGGGTATCTGATTGGCTTAAAAGTACAAGAAAACACTTCAAAAGTGACGTTTCTGAAGAACTTTAACAGTTTTCTTGTATCTACGAACGCCAGAATGCATAAAATTGACCTAAACGACTCCTTTTCCTATTCTGAGTCGATTCTGCATGCTTTAAGTGTGTTTGGTGGCTCAGAACCATCAAAAAACGTTGAAATATAGTTCAAATTCAATAAAAATCGACAAAAATACAGTTTCTAGCTAAAATTTGATGGTTTCGTTGCACTTTCCGAGCCCGTAGGGTATCTGATTGGCTTAAAAGTACAAGAAAACACTTCAAAAGTGACGTTTCTGAAGAATTTTAACAGTTTTCTTGTATCTACGAACGCCAGAATGCATAAAATTGACCTAAACGTTTCCTTTTCCTATTCTGAGTCGATTCTGCATACTTTAAGTGTGTTTGGTGGCTCAGAACCATCAAAAAACGTTGAAATATAGTTCAAATTCAATAAAAATCGACAAAAATACAGTTTCTAGCTAAAATTTGATGGTTTCGTTGCTCTTTCCGAGCCCGTAGGGTATCTGATTGGCTTAAAAGTACAAGAAAACACTTCAAAAGTGACGTTTCTGAAGAATTTTAACAGTTTTCTTGTATCTACGAACGCCAGAATGCATAAAATTGACCTAAACGTCTCCTTTTCCTATTCTGAGTCGATTCTGCATGCTTTAAGTGTGTTTGGTGGCTCAGAACCATCAAAAAACGTTGAAATATAGTTCAAATTCAATAAAAATCGACAAAAATACAGTTTCTAGCTAAAACTTGATGGTTTCGTTGCACTTTCCGAGCCCGTAGGGTATCTGATCGGCTTAAAAGTACAAGAAAACACTTCAAAAGTGACGTTTCTGAAGAATTTTAACAGTTTTCTTGTATCTACGAACGCCAGAATGCATAAAATTGACCTAAACGTCTCCTTTTCCTATTCTGAGTCGATTCTGCATGCTTTAAGTGTGTTTGGTGGCTCAGAACCGTCAAAAAACGTTGAAATATAGTTCAAATTCAATAAAAATCGACAAAAATTCAGTTTCTAGCTAAAATTTGATGGTTTCGTTGCACTTTCCGAGCCCGTAGGGTATCTGATTGGCTTAAAAGTACAAGAAATCACTTCAAAAGTGACGTTTCTGAAGAATTTTAACAGTTTTCTTGTATCTACGAACGCCAGAATGCATAAAATTGACCTAAACGTCTCCTTTTCCTATTCTGAGTCGATTCTGCATGCTTTAAGTGTGTTTGGTGGCTCAGAACCATCAAAAAACGTTGAAATATAGTTCAAATTCAATAAAAATCGACAAAAATACAGTTTCTAGCTAAAATTTGATGGTTTCGTTGCACTTTCCGAGCCCGTAGGGTATCTGATTGGCTTAAAAGTACAAGAAAACACTTCAAAAGTGACGTTTCTGAAGAATTTTAACAGTTTTCTTGCATCTACGAACGCCAGAATGCATAAAATTGACCTAAACGTCTCCTTTTCCTATTCTGAGTCGATTCTGCATGCTTTAAGTGTGTTTGGTGGCTCAGAACCATCAAAAAACGTTGAAATATAGTTCAAATTCAATAAAAATCGACAAAAATACAGTTTCTAGCTAAAATTTGATGGTTTCGTTGCACTTTCCGAGCCCGTAGGGTATCTGATTGGCTTAAAATTACAAGAAAACCCTTCAAAAGTGACGTTTCTGAAGAATTTTAACAGTTTTCTTGTATCTACGAACGCCAGAATGCATAAAATTGACCTAAACGTCTCCTTTTCCTATTCTGAGTCGATTCTGCATGCTTTAAGTGTGTTTGGTGGCTCAGAACCATCAAAAAACGTTGAAATATAGTTCAAATTCAATAAAAATCGACAAAAATACAGTTTCTAGCTAAAATTTGATGGTTTCGTTGCACTTTCCGAGCCCGTAGGGTATCTGATTGGCTTAAAAGTACAAGAAAACACTTCAAAAGTGACGTTTCTGAAGAATTTTAACAGTTTTCTTGTATCTACGAACGCCAGAATGCATAAAATTGACCTAAACGTCTCCTTTTCCTATTCTGAGTCGATTCTGCATGCTTTAAGTGTGTTTGGTGGCTCAGAACCATCAAAAAACGTTGAAATATAGTTCAAATTCAATAAAAATCGACAAAAATACAGTTTCTAGCTAAAATTTGATCGTTTCGTTGCACTTTCCGAGCCCGTAGGGTATCTGATTGGCTTAAAAGTACAAGAAAACACTTCAAAAGTGACGTTTCTGAAGAATTTTAACAGTTTTCTTGTATCTACGAACGCCAGAATGCATAAAATTGACCTAAACGTCTCATTTTCCTATTCTGAGTCGATTCTGCATGCTTTAAGTGTGTTTGGTGGCTCAGAACCATCAAAAAACGTTGAAATATAGTTCAAATTCAATAAAAATCGACAAAAATACAGTTTCTAGCTAAAATTTGATCGTTTCGTTGCACTTTCCGAGCCCGTAGGGTATCTGATTGGCTTAAAAGTACAAGAAAACACTTCAAAAGTGACGTTTCTGAAGAATTTTAACAGTTTTCTTGTATCTACGAACGCCAGAATGCATAAAATTGACCTAAACGTCTCATTTTCCTATTCTGAGTCGATTCTGCATGCTTTAAGTGTGTTTGGTGGCTCAGAACCATCAAAAAACGTTGAAATATAGTTCAAATTCAATAAAAATCGACAAAAATACAGTTTCTAGCTAAAATTTGATGGTTTCGTTGCACTTTCCGAGCCCGTAGGGTATCTGATTGGCTTAAAAGTACAAGAAAACACTTCAAAAGTGACGTTTCTGAAGAATTTTAACAGTTTTCTTGTATCTACGAACGCCAGAATGCATAAAATTGACCTAAACGTCTCCTTTTCCTATTCTGAGTCGATTCTGCATGCTTTAAGTGTGTTTGGTGGCTCAGAACCATCAAAAAACGTTGAAATATAGTTCAAATTCAATAAAAATCGACAAAAATACAGTTTCTAGCTAAAATTTGATGGTTTCGTTGCACTTTCCGAGCCCGTAGGGTATCTGATTGGCTTAAAAGTACAAGAAAACACTTCAAAAGTGACGTTTCTGAAGAATTTTAACAGTTTTCTTGTATCTACGAACGCCAGAATGCATAAAATTGACCTAAACGTCTCCTTTTCCTATTCTGAGTCGATTCTGCATGCTTTAAGTGTGTTTGGTGGCTCAGAACCATCAAAAAACGTTGAAATATAGTTCAAATTCAATAAAAATCGACAAAAATACAGTTTCTAGCTAAAATTTGATGGTTTCGTTGCACTTTCCGAGCCCGTAGGGTATCTGATTGGCTTAAAAGTACAAGAAAACACTTCAAAAGTGACGTTTCTGAAGAATTTTAACAGTTTTCTTGTATCTACGAACGCCAGAATGCATAAAATTGACCTAAACGTCTCCTTTTCCTATTCTGAGTCGATTCTGCATGCTTTAAGTGTGTTTGGTGGCTCAGAACCATCAAAAAACGTTGAAATATAGTTCAAATTCAATAAAAATCGACAAAAATACAGTTTCTAGCTAAAATTTGATGGTTTCGTTGCACTTTCCGAGCCCGTTGGGTATCTGATTGGCTTAAAAGTACAAGAAAACACTTCAAAAGTGACGTTTCTGAAGAATTTTAACAGTTTTCTTGTATCTACGAACGCCAGAATGCATAAAATTGACCTAAACGTCTCCTTTTCCTATTCTGAGTCGATTCTGCATGCTTTAAGTGTGTTTGGTGGCTCAGAACCATCAAAAAACGTTGAAATATAGTTCAAATTCAATAAAAATCGACAAAAATACAGTTTCTAGCTAAAATTTGATGGTTTCGTTGCACTTTCCGAGCCCGTAGGGTATCTGATTGGCTTAAAAGTACAAGAAAACACTTCAAAAGTGACGTTTCTGAAGAATTTTAACAGTTTTCTTGTATCTACGAACGCCAGAATGCATAAAATTGACCTAAACGTCTCCTTTTCCTATTCTGAGTCGATTCTGCATGCTTTAAGTGTGTTTGGTGGCTCAGAACCATCAAAAAACGTTGAAATATAGTTCAAATTCAATAAAAATCGACAAAAATACAGTTTCTAGCTAAAATTTGATGGTTTCGTTACACTTTCCGAGCCCGTTGGGTATCTGATTGGCTTAAAAGTACAAGAAAACACTTCAAAAGTGACGTTTCTGAAGAATTTTAACAGTTTTCTTGTATCTACGAACGGCAGAATGCATAAAATTGACCTAAACGTCTCCTTTTCCTATTCTGAGTCGATTCTGCATGCTTTAAGTGTGTTTGGTGGCTCAGAACCATCAAAAAACGTTGAAATATAGTTCAAATTCAATAAAAATCGACAAAAATACAGTTTCTAGCTAAAATTTGATGGTTTCGTTGCACTTTCCGAGCCCGTAGGGTATCTGATTGGCTTAAAAGTACAAGAAAACACTTCAAAAGTGACGTTTCTGAAGAATTTTAACAGTTTTCTTGTATCTACGAACGCCAGAATGCATAAAATTGACCTAAACGTCTCCTTTTCCTATTCTGAGTCGATTCTGCATGCTTTAAGTGTGTTTGGTGGCTCAGAACCATCAAAAAACGTTGAAATATAGTTCAAATTCAATAAAAATCGACAAAAATACAGTTTCTAACTAAAATTTGATGGTTTCGTTGCACTTTCCGAGCCCGTTGGGTATCTGATTGGCTTAAAAGTACAAGAAAACACTTCAAAAGTGACGTTTCTGAAGAATTTTAACAGTTTTCTTGTATCTACGAACGCCAGAATGCATAAAATTGACCTAAACGTCTCCTTTTCCTATTCTGAGTCGATTCTGCATGCTTTAAGTGTGTTTGGTGGCTCAGAACCATCAAAAAACGTTGAAATATAGTTCAAATTCAATAAAAATCGACAAAAATACAGTTTCTAGCTAAAATTTGATGGTTTCGTTGCACTTTCCGAGCCCGTAGGGTATCTGATTGGCTTAAAAGTACAAGAAAACACTTCAAAAGTGACGTTTCTGAAGAATTTTAACAGATTTCTTGTATCTACGAACGCCAGAATGCATAAAATTGACCTAAACGTCTCCTTTTCCTATTCTGAGTCGATTCTGCATGCTTTAAGTGTGTTTGGTGGCTCAGAACCATCAAAAAACGTTGAAATATAGTTCAAATTCAATAAAAATCGACAAAAATACAGTTTCTAGCTAAAATTTGATGGTTTCGTTGCACTTTCCGAGCCCGTTGGGTATCTGATTGGCTTAAAAGTACAAGAAAACACTTCAAAAGTGACGTTTCTGAAGAATTTTAACAGTTTTCTTGTATCTACGAACGGCAGAATGCATAAAATTGACCTAAACGTCTCCTTTTCCTATTCTGAGTCTATTCTGCATGCTTTAAGTGTGTTTGGTGGCTCAGAACCATCAAAAAACGTTGAAATATAGTTCAAATTCAATAAAAATCGACAAAAATACAGTTTCTAGCTAAAATTTGATGGTTTCGTTGCACTTTCCGAGCCCGTAGGGTATCTGATTGGCTTAAAAGTACAAGAAAACACTTCAAAAGTGACGTTTCTGAAGAATTTTAACAGTTTTCTTGTATCTACGAACGGCAGAATGCATAAAATTGACCTAAACGTCTCCTTTTCCTATTCTGAGTCGATTCTGCATGCTTTAAGTGTGTTTGGTGGCTCAGAACCATCAAAAAACGTTGAAATATAGTTCAAATTCAATAAAAATCGACAAAAATACAGTTTCTAGCTAAAATTTGATGGTTTCGTTGCACTTTCCGAGCCCGTAGGGTATCTGATTGGCTTAAAAGTACAAGAAAACACTTCAAAAGTGACGTTTCTGAAGAATTTTAACAGTTTTCTTGTATCTACGAACGCCAGAATGCATAAAATTGACCTAAACGTCTCCTTTTCCTATTCTGAGTCGATTCTGCATGCTTTAAGTGTGTTTGGTGGCTCAGAACCATCAAAAAACGTTGAAATATAGTTCAAATTCAATAAAAATCGACAAAAATACAGTTTCTAGCTAAAATTTGATGGTTTCGTTGCACTTTCCGAGCCCGTTGGGTATCTGATTGGCTTAAAAGTACAAGAAAACACTTCAAAAGTGACGTTTCTGAAGAATTTTAACAGTTTTCTTGTATCTACGAACGCCAGAATGCATAAAATTGACCTAAACGTCTCCTTTTCCTATTCTGAGTCGATTCTGCATGCTTTAAGTGTGTTTGGTGGCTCAGAACCATCAAAAAACGTTGAAATATAGTTCAAATTCAATAAAAATCGACAAAAATACAGTTTCTAGCTAAAATTTGATGGTTTCGTTGCACTTTCCGAGCCCGTAGGGTATCTGATTGGCTTAAAAGTACAAGAAAACACTTCAAAAGTGACGTTTCTGAAGAATTTTAACAGATTTCTTGTATCTACGAACGCCAGAATGCATAAAATTGACCTAAACGTCTCCTTTTCCTATTCTGAGTCGATTCTGCATGCTTTAAGTGTGTTTGGTGGCTCAGAACCATCAAAAAACGTTGAAATATAGTTCAAATTCAATAAAAATCGACAAAAATACAGTTTCTAGCTAAAATTTGATGGTTTCGTTGCACTCTCCGAGCCCGTTGGGTATCTGATTGGCTTAAAAGTACAAGAAAACACTTCAAAAGTGACGTTTCTGAAGAATTTTAACAGTTTTCTTGTATCTACGAACGGCAGAATGCATAAAATTGACCTAAACGTCTCCTTTTCCTATTCTGAGTCGATTCTGCATGCTTTAAGTGTGTTTGGTGGCTCAGAACCATCAAAAAACGTTGAAATATAGTTCAAATTCAATAAAAATCGACAAAAATACAGTTTCTAGCTAAAATTTGATGGTTTCGTTGCACTTTCCGAGCCCGTAGGGTATCTGATTGGCTTAAAAGTACAAGAAAACACTTCAAAAGTGACGTTTCTGAAGAATTTTAACAGTTTTCTTGTATCTACGAACGCCAGAATGCATAAAATTGACCTAAACGTCTCCTTTTCCTATTCTGAGTCGATTCTGCATGCTTTAAGTGTGTTTGGTGGCTCAGAACCATCAAAAAACGTTGAAATATAGTTCAAATTCAATAAAAATCGACAAAAATACAGTTTCTAGCTAAAATTTGATGGTTTCGTTGCACTTTCCGAGCCCGTGGCTTAAAAGTACAAGAAAACACTTCAAAAGTGACGTTTCTGAAGAATTTTAACAGTTTTCTTGTATCTACGAACGCCAGAATGCATAAAATTGACTTAAACGTCTCCTTTTCCTATTCTGAGTCGATTCTGCATGCTTTAAGTGTGTTTGGTGGCTCAGAACCATCAAAAAACGTTGAAATATAGTTCAAATTCAATAAAAATCGATAAAAATACAGTTTCTAGCTAAAATTTGATGGTTTCGTTGCACTTTCCGAGCCCGTAGGGTATCTGATTGGCTTAAAAGTACAAGAAAACACTTCAAAAGTGACGTTTCTGAAGAATTTTAACAGTTTTCTTGTATCTACGAACGCCAGAATGCATAAAATTGACCTAAACGTCTCCTTTTCCTATTCTGAGTCGATTCTGCATGCTTTAAGTGTGTTTGGTGGCTCAGAACCATCAAAAAACGTTGAAATATGGTTCAAATTCAATAAAAATCGACAAAAATACAGCTTCTAGCTAAAATTTGATGGTTTCGTTGCACTTTCCGAGCCCGTAGGGTATCTGATTGGCTTAAAAGTACAAGAAAACACTTCAAAAGTGACGTTTCTGAAGAATTTTAACAGTTTTCTTGTATCTACGAACGCCAGAATGCATAAAATTGACCTAAACGTCTCCTTTTCCTATTCTGAGTCGATTCTGCATGCTTTAAGTGTGTTTGGTGGCTCAGAACCATCAAAAAACGTTGAAATATAGTTCAATTTCAATAAAAATCGACAAAAATACAGTTTCTAGCTAAAATTTGATGGTTTCGTTGCACTTTCCGAGCCCGTAGGGTATCTGATTGGCTTAAAAGTACAAGAAAGCTCAGAACCATCAAAAAACGTTGAAATATAGTTCAAATTCAATAAAAATCGACAAAAATACAGTTTCTAGCTAAAATTTGATGGTTTCGTTGCACTTTCCGAGCCCGTAGGGTATCTGATTGGCTTAAAAGTACAAGAAAACACTTCAAAAGTGACGTTTCTGAAGAATTTTAACAGTTTTCTTGTATCTACGAACGCCAGAATGCATAAAATTGACCTAAACGTCTCCTTTTCCTATTCTGAGTCGATTCTGCATGCTTTAAGTGTGTTTGGTGGCTCAGAACCATCAAAAAACGTTGAAATATAGTTCAAATTCAATAAAAATCGACAAAAATACAGTTTCTAGCTAAAATTTGATGGTTTCGTTGCACTTTCCGAGCCCGTAGGGTATCTGATTGGCTTAAAAGTACAAGAAAACACTTCAAAAGTGACGTTTCTGAAGAATTTTAACAGTTTTCTTGTATCTACGAACGCCAGAATGCATAAAATTGACCTAAACGTCTCCTTTTCCTATTCTGAGTCGATTCTGCATGCTTTAAGTGTGTTTGGTGGCTCAGAACCATCAAAAAACGTTGAAATATAGTTCAAATTCAATAAAAATCGACAAAAATACAGTTTCTAGCTAAAATTTGATGGTTTCGTTGCACTTTCCGAGCCCGTAGGGTATCTGATTGGCTTAAAAGTACAAGAAAACACTTCAAAAGTGACGTTTCTGAAGAATTTTAACAGTTTTCTTGTATCTACGAACGCCAGAATGCATAAAATTGACCTAAACGTCTCCTTTTCCTATTCTGAGTCGATTCTGCATGCTTTAAGTGTGTTTGGTGGCTCAGAACCATCAAAAAACGTTGAAATATAGTTCAAATTCAATAAAAATCGACAAAAATACAGTTTCTAGCTAAAATTTGATGGTTTCGTTGCACTTTCCGAGCCCGTAGGGTATCTGATTGGCTTAAAAGTACAAGAAAACACTTCAAAAGTGACGTTTCTGAAGAATTTTAACAGTTTTCTTGTATCTACGAACGCCAGAATGCATAAAATTGACCTAAACGTCTCCTTTTCCTATTCTGAGTCGATTCTGCATGCTTTAAGTGTGTTTGGTGGCTCAGAACCATCAAAAAACGTTGAAATATAGTTCAAATTCAATAAAAATCGACAAAAATACAGTTTCTAGCTAAAACTTGATGGTTTCGTTGCACTTTCCGAGCCCGTAGGGTATCTGATTGGCTTAAAAGTACAAGAAAACACTTCAAAAGTGACGTTTCTGAAGAATTTTAACAGTTTTCTTGTATCTACGAACGCCAGAATGCATAAAATTGACCTAAACGTCTCCTTTTCCTATTCTGAGTCGATTCTGCATGCTTTAAGTGTGTTTGGTGGCTCAGAACCATCAAAAAACGTTGAAATATAGTTCAAATTCAATAAAAATCAACAAAAATACAGTTTCTAGCTAAAATTTGATGGTTTCGTTGCACTTTCCGAGCCCGTAGGGTATCTGATTGGCTTAAAAGTACAAGAAAACACTTCAAAAGTGACGTTTCTGAAGAATTTTAACAGTTTTCTTGTATCTACGAACGCCAGAATGCATAAAATTGACCTAAGCGTCTCCTTTTCCTATTCTGAGTCGATTCTGCATGCTTTAAGTGTGTTTGGTGGCTCAGAACCATCAAAAAACGTTGAAATATAGTTCAAATTCAATAAAAATCGACAAAAATACAGTTTCTAGCTAAAATTTGATGGTTTCGTTGCACTTTCCGAGCCCGTAGGGTATCTGATTGGCTTAAAAGTACAAGAAAACACTTCAAAAGTGACGTTTCTGAAGAATTTTAACAGTTTTCTTGTATCTACGAACGCCAGAATGCATAAAATTGACCTAAACGTCTCCTTTTCCTATTCTGAGTCGATTCTGCATGCTTTAAGTGTGTTTGGTGGCTCAGAACCATCAAAAAACGTTGAAATATAGTTCAAATTCAATAAAAATCGACAAAAATACAGTTTCTAGCTAAAATTTGATGGTTTCGTTGCACTTTCCGAGCCCGTAGGGTATCTGATTGGCTTAAAAGTACAAGAAAACACTTCAAAAGTGACGTTTCTGAAGAATTTTAACAGATTTCTTGTATCTACGAACACCAGAATGCATAAAATTGACCTAAACGTCTCCTTTTCCTATTCTGAGTCGATTCTGCATGCTTTAAGTGTGTTTGGTGGCTCAGAACCATCAAAAAACGTTGAAATATAGTTCAAATTCAATAAAAATCGACAAAAATACAGTTTCTAGCTAAAATTTGATGGTTTCGTTACACTTTCCGAGCCCGTAGGGTATCTGATTGGCTTAAAAGTACAAGAAAACACTTCAAAAGTGACGTTTCTGAAGAATTTTAACAGTTTTCTTGTATCTACGAGCGCCAGAATGCATAAAATTGACCTAAACGTCTCCTTTTCCTATTCTGAGTCGATTCTGCATGCTTTCAGTGTGTTTGGTGGCTCAGAACCATCAAAAAACGTTGAAATATAGTTCAAATTCAATAAAAATCGACAAAAATACAGTTTCTAGCTAAAATTTGATGGTTTCGTTGCACTTTCCGAGCCCGTAGGGTATCTGATTGGCTTAAAAGTACAAGAAAACACTTCAAAAGTGACGTTTCTGAAGAATTTTAACAGTTTTCTTGTATCTACGAACGCCAGAATGCATAAAATTGACCTAAACGTCTCCTTTTCCTATTCTGAGTCGATTCTGCATGCTTTAAGTGTGTTTGGTGGCTCAGAACCATCAAAAAACGTTGAAATATAGTTCAAATTCAATAAAAATCGACAAAAATACAGTTTCTAGCTAAAATTTGATGGTTTCGTTGCACTTTCCGAGCCCGTTGGGTATCTGATTGGCTTAAAAGTACAAGAAAACACTTCAAAAGTGACGTTTCTGAAGAATTTTAACAGTTTTCTTGTATCTACGAACGCCAGAATGCATAAAATTGACCTAAACGTCTCCTTTTCCTATTCTGAGTCGATTCTGCATGCTTTAAGTGTGTTTGGTGGCTCAGAACCATCAAAAAACTTTGAAATATAGTTCAAATTCAATAAAAATCGACAAAAATACAGTTTCTAGCTAAAATTTGATGGTTTCGTTGCACTTTCCGAGCCCGTAGGGTATCTGATTGGCTTAAAAGTACAAGAAAACACTTCAAAAGTGACGTTTCTGAAGAATTTTAACAGTTTTCTTGTATCTACGAACGCCAGAATGCATAAAATTGACCTAAACGTCTCCTTTTCCTATTCTGAGTCGATTCTGCATGCTTTAAGTGTGTTTGGTGGCTCAGAACCATCAAAAAACGTTGAAATATAGTTCAAATTCAATAAAAATCGACAAAAATACAGTTTCTAGCTAAAATTTGATGGTTTCGTTGCACTTTCCGAGCCCGTAGGGTATCTGATTGGCTTAAAAGTACAAGAAAACACTTCAAAAGTGACGTTTCTGAAGAATTTTAACAGTTTTCTTGTATCTACGAACGCCAGAATGCATAAAATTGACCTAAACGTCTCCTTTTCCTATTCTGAGTCGATTCTGCATGCTTTAAGTGTGTTTGGTGGCTCAGAACCATCAAAAAACGTTGAAATATAGTTCAAATTCAATAAAAATCGACAAAAATACAGTTTCTAGCTAAAATTTGATGGTTTCGTTGCACTTTCCGAGCCCGTTGGGTATCTGATTGGCTTAAAAGTACAAGAAAACACTTCAAAAGTGACGTTTCTGAAGAATTTGAACAGTTTTCTTGTATCTACGAACGCCAGAATGCATAAAATTGACCTAAACGTCTCCTTTTCCTATTCTGAGTCGATTCTGCATGCTTTAAGTGTGTTTGGTGGCTCAGAACCATCAAAAAACGTTGAAATATAGTTCAAATTCAATAAAAATCGACAAAAATACAGTTTCTAGCTAAAATTTGATGGTTTCGTTGCACTTTCCGAGCCCGTAGGGTATCTGATTGGCTTAAAAGTACAAGAAAACACTTCAAAAGTGACGTTTCTGAAGAATTTTAACAGTTTTCTTGTATCTACGAACGCCAGAATGCATAAAATTGACCTAAACGTCTCCTCTTCCTATTCTGAGTCGATTCTGCATGCTTTAAGTGTGTTTGGTGGCTCAGAACCATCAAAAAACGTTGAAATATAGTTCAAATTCAATAAAAATCGACAAAAATACAGTTTCTAGCTAAAATTTGATGGTTTTCGTTGCACTTTCCGAGCCCGTAGGGTATCTGATTGGCTTAAAAGTACAAGAAAACACTTCAAAAGTGACGTTTCTGAAGAATTTTAACAGTTTTCTTGTATCTACGAACGCCAGAATGCATAAAATTGACCTAAACGTCTCCTTTTCCTATTCTGAGTCGATTCTGCATGCTTTAAGTGTGTTTGGTGGCTCAGAACCATCAAAAAACGTTGAAATATAGTTCAAATTCAATAAAAATCGACAAAAATACAGTTTCTAGCTAAAATTTGATGGTTTCGTTGCACTTTCCGAGCCGTAGGGTATCTGATTGGCTTAAAAGTACAAGAAAACACTTCAAAAGTGACGTTTCTGAAGAATTTTAACAGTTTTCTTGTATCTACGAACGCCAGAATGCATAAAATTGACCTAAACGTCTCCTTTTCCTATTCTGAGTCGATTCTGCATGCTTTAAGTGTGTTTGGTGGCTCAGAACCATCAAAAAACGTTTAAATATTGTTCAAATTCAATAAAAATCGACAAAAATACAGTTTCTAGCTAAAATTTGATGGTTTCGTTGCACTTTCCGAGCCCGTAGGGTATCTGATTGGCTTAAAAGTACAAGAAAACACTTCAAAAGTGACGTTTCTGAAGAATTTTAACAGTTTTCTTGTATCTACGAACGCCAGAATGCATAAAATTGACCTAAACGTCTCCTTTTCCTATTCTGAGTAGATTCTGCATGCTTTAAGTGTGTTTGGTGGCTCAGAACCATCAAAAAACGTTGAAATATAGTTCAAATTCAATAAAAATCGACAAAAATACAGTTTCTAGCTAAAATTTGATGGTTTCGTTGCACTTTCCGAGCCCGTAGGGTATCTGATTGGCTTAAAAGTACAAGAAAACACTTCAAAAGTGACGTTTCTGAAGAATTTTAACAGTTTTCTTGTATCTACGAACGCCAGAATGCATAAAATTGATGACCTAAACGTCTCCTTTTCCTATTCTGAGTCGATTCTGCATGCTTTAAGTGTGTTTGGTGGCTCAGAACCATCAAAAAACGTTGAAATATAGTTCAAATTCAATAAAAATCGACAAAAATACAGTTTCTAGCTAAAATTTGATGGTTTCGTTGCACTTTCCGAGCCCGTAGGGTATCTGATTGGCTTAAAAGTACAAGAAAACACTTCAAAAGTGACGTTTCTGAAGAATTTTAACAGTTTTCTTGTATCTACGAACGCCAGAATGCATAAAATTGACCTAAACGTCTCCTTTTCCTATTCTGAGTCGATTCTGCATGCTTTAAGTGTGTTTGGTGGCTCAGAACCATCAAAAAACGTTGAAATATAGTTCAAATTCAATAAAAATCGACAAAAATACAGTTTCTAGCTAAAATTTGATGGTTTCGTTGCACTTTCCGAGCCCGTAGGGTATCTGATTGGCTTAAAAGTACAAGAAAACACTTCAAAAGTGACGTTTCTGAAGAATTTTAACAGATTTCTTGTATCTACGAACACCAGAATGCATAAAATTGACCTAAACGTCTCCTTTTCCTATTCTGAGTCGATTCTGCATGCTTTAAGTGTGTTTGGTGGCTCAGAACCATCAAAAAACGTTGAAATATAGTTCAAATTCAATAAAAATCGACAAAAATACAGTTTCTAGCTAAAATTTGATGGTTTCGTTGCACTTTCCGAGCCCGTAGGGTATCTGATTGGCTTAAAAGTACAAGAAAACACTTCAAAAGTGACGTTTCTGAAGAATTTTAACAGTTTTCTTGTATCTACGAGCGCCAGCATGCATAAAATTGACCTAAACGTCTCCTTTTCCTATTCTGAGTCGATTCTGCATGCTTTCAGTGTGTTTGGTGGCTCAGAACCATCAAAAAACGTTGAAATATAGTTCAAATTCAATAAAAATCGACAAAAATACAGTTTCTAGCTAAAATTTGATGGTTTCGTTGCACTTTCCGAGCCCGTAGGGTATCTGATTGGCTTAAAAGTACAAGAAAACACTTCAAAAGTGACGTTTCTGAAGAATTTTAACAGTTTTCTTGTATCTACGAACGCCAGAATGCATAAAATTGACCTAAACGTCTCCTTTTCCTATTCTGAGTCGATTCTGCATGCTTTAAGTGTGTTTGGTGGCTCAGAACCATCAAAAAACGTTGAAATATAGTTCAAATTCAATAAAAATCGACAAAAATACAGTTTCTAGCTAAAATTTGATGGTTTCGTTGCACTTTCCGAGCCCGTAGGGTATCTGATTGGCTTAAAAGTACAAGAAAACACTTCAAAAGTGACGTTTCTGAAGAATTTTAACAGTTTTCTTGTATCTACGAACGCCAGAATGCATAAAATTGACCTAAGCGTCTCCTTTTCCTATTCTGAGTCGATTCTGCATGCTTTAAGTGTGTTTGGTGGCTCAGAACCATCAAAAAACGTTGAAATATAGTTCAAATTCAATAAAAATCGACAAAAATACAGTTTCTAGCTAAAATTTGATGGTTTCGTTGCACTTTCCGAGCCCGTAGGGTATCTGATTGGCTTAAAAGTACAAGAAAACACTTCAAAAGTGACGTTTCTGAAGAATTTTAACAGTTTTCTTGTATCTACGAACGCCAGAATGCATAAAATTGACCTAAACGTCTCCTTTTCCTATTCTGAGTCGATTCTGCATGCTTTAAGTGTGTTTGGTGGCTCAGAACCATCAAAAAACGTTGAAATATAGTTCAAATTCAATAAAAATCGACAAAAATACAGTTTCTAGCTAAAATTTGATGGTTTCGTTGCACTTTCCGAGCCCGTAGGGTATCTGATTGGCTTAAAAGTACAAGAAAACACTTCAAAAGTGACGTTTCTGAAGAATTTTAACAGATTTCTTGTATCTACGAACACCAGAATGCATAAAATTGACCTAAACGTCTCCTTTTCCTATTCTGAGTCGATTCTGCATGCTTTAAGTGTGTTTGGTGGCTCAGAACCATCAAAAAACGTTGAAATATAGTTCAAATTCAATAAAAATCGACAAAAATACAGTTTCTAGCTAAAATTTGATGGTTTCGTTACACTTTCCGAGCCCGTAGGGTATCTGATTGGCTTAAAAGTACAAGAAAACACTTCAAAAGTGACGTTTCTGAAGAATTTTAACAGTTTTCTTGTATCTACGAGCGCCAGAATGCATAAAATTGACCTAAACGTCTCCTTTTCCTATTCTGAGTCGATTCTGCATGCTTTCAGTGTGTTTGGTGGCTCAGAACCATCAAAAAACGTTGAAATATAGTTCAAATTCAATAAAAATCGACAAAAATACAGTTTCTAGCTAAAATTTGATGGTTTCGTTGCACTTTCCGAGCCCGTAGGGTATCTGATTGGCTTAAAAGTACAAGAAAACACTTCAAAAGTGACGTTTCTGAAGAATTTTAACAGTTTTCTTGTATCTACGAACGCCAGAATGCATAAAATTGACCTAAACGTCTCCTTTTCCTATTCTGAGTCGATTCTGCATGCTTTAAGTGTGTTTGGTGGCTCAGAACCATCAAAAAACGTTGAAATATAGTTCAAATTCAATAAAAATCGACAAAAATACAGTTTCTAGCTAAAATTTGATGGTTTCGTTGCACTTTCCGAGCCCGTTGGGTATCTGATTGGCTTAAAAGTACAAGAAAACACTTCAAAAGTGACGTTTCTGAAGAATTTTAACAGTTTTCTTGTATCTACGAACGCCAGAATGCATAAAATTGACCTAAACGTCTCCTTTTCCTATTCTGAGTCGATTCTGCATGCTTTAAGTGTGTTTGGTGGCTCAGAACCATCAAAAAACGTTGAAATATAGTTCAAATTCAATAAAAATCGACAAAAATACAGTTTCTAGCTAAAATTTGATGGTTTCGTTGCACTTTCCGAGCCCGTAGGGTATCTGATTGGCTTAAAAGTACAAGAAAACACTTCAAAAGTGACGTTTCTGAAGAATTTTAACAGTTTTCTTGTATCTACGAACGCCAGAATGCATAAAATTGACCTAAACGTCTCCTTTTCCTATTCTGAGTCGATTCTGCATGCTTTAAGTGTGTTTGGTGGCTCAGAACCATCAAAAAACGTTGAAATATAGTTCAAATTCAATAAAAATCGACAAAAATACAGTTTCTAGCTAAAATTTGATGGTTTCGTTGCACTTTCCGAGCCCGTAGGGTATCTGATTGGCTTAAAAGTACAAGAAAACACTTCAAAAGTGACGTTTCTGAAGAATTTTAACAGTTTTCTTGTATCTACGAACGCCAGAATGCATAAAATTGACCTAAACGTCTCCTTTTCCTATTCTGAGTCGATTCTGCATGCTTTAAGTGTGTTTGGTGGCTCAGAACCATCAAAAAACGTTGAAATATAGTTCAAATTCAATAAAAATCGACAAAAATACAGTTTCTAGCTAAAATTTGATGGTTTCGTTGCACTTTCCGAGCCCGTTGGGTATCTGATTGGCTTAAAAGTACAAGAAAACACTTCAAAAGTGACGTTTCTGAAGAATTTGAACAGTTTTCTTGTATCTACGAACGCCAGAATGCATAAAATTGACCTAAACGTCTCCTTTTCCTATTCTGAGTCGATTCTGCATGCTTTAAGTGTGTTTGGTGGCTCAGAACCATCAAAAAACGTTGAAATATAGTTCAAATTCAATAAAAATCGACAAAAATACAGTTTCTAGCTAAAATTTGATGGTTTCGTTGCACTTTCCGAGCCCGTAGGGTATCTGATTGGCTTAAAAGTACAAGAAAACACTTCAAAAGTGACGTTTCTGAAGAATTTTAACAGTTTTCTTGTATCTACGAACGCCAGAATGCATAAAATTGACCTAAACGTCTCCTCTTCCTATTCTGAGTCGATTCTGCATGCTTTAAGTGTGTTTGGTGGCTCAGAACCATCAAAAAACGTTGAAATATAGTTCAAATTCAATAAAAATCGACAAAAATACAGTTTCTAGCTAAAATTTGATGGTTTCGTTGCACTTTCCGAGCCCGTAGGGTATCTGATTGGCTTAAAAGTACAAGAAAACACTTCAAAAGTGACGTTTCTGAAGAATTTTAACAGTTTTCTTGTATCTACGAACGCCAGAATGCATAAAATTGACCTAAACGTCTCCTTTTCCTATTCTGAGTCGATTCTGCATGCTTTAAGTGTGTTTGGTGGCTCAGAACCATCAAAAAACGTTGAAATATAGTTCAAATTCAATAAAAATCGACAAAAATACAGTTTCTAGCTAAAATTTGATGGTTTCGTTGCACTTTCCGAGCCCGTAGGGTATCTGATTGGCTTAAAAGTACAAGAAAACACTTCAAAAGTGACGTTTCTGAAGAATTTTAACAGTTTTCTTGTATCTACGAACGCCAGAATGCATAAAATTGACCTAAACGTCTCCTTTTCCTATTCTGAGTCGATTCTGCATGCTTTAAGTGTGTTTGGTGGCTCAGAACCATCAAAAAACGTTTAAATATTGTTCAAATTCAATAAAAATCGACAAAAATACAGTTTCTAGCTAAAATTTGATGGTTTCGTTGCACTTTCCGAGCCCGTAGGGTATCTGATTGGCTTAAAAGTACAAGAAAACACTTCAAAAGTGACGTTTCTGAAGAATTTTAACAGTTTTCTTGTATCTACGAACGCCAGAATGCATAAAATTGACCTAAACGTCTCCTTTTCCTATTCTGAGTAGATTCTGCATGCTTTAAGTGTGTTTGGTGGCTCAGAACCATCAAAAAACGTTGAAATATAGTTCAAATTCAATAAAAATCGACAAAAATACAGTTTCTAGCTAAAATTTGATGGTTTCGTTGCACTTTCCGAGCCCGTAGGGTATCTGATTGGCTTAAAAGTACAAGAAAACACTTCAAAAGTGACGTTTCTGAAGAATTTTAACAGTTTTCTTGTATCTACGAACGCCAGAATGCATAAAATTGATGACCTAAACGTCTCCTTTTCCTATTCTGAGTCGATTCTGCATGCTTTAAGTGTGTTTGGTGGCTCAGAACCATCAAAAAACGTTGAAATATAGTTCAAATTCAATAAAAATCGACAAAAATACAGTTTCTAGCTAAAATTTGATGGTTTCGTTGCACTTTCCGAGCCCGTAGGGTATCTGATTGGCTTAAAAGTACAAGAAAACACTTCAAAAGTGACGTTTCTGAAGAATTTTAACAGTTTTCTTGTATCTACGAACGCCAGAATGCATAAAATTGACCTAAACGTCTCCTTTTCCTATTCTGAGTCGATTCTGCATGCTTTAAGTGTGTTTGGTGGCTCAGAACCATCAAAAAACGTTGAAATATAGTTCAAATTCAATAAAAATCGACAAAAATACAGTTTCTAGCTAAAATTTGATGGTTTCGTTGCACTTTCCGAGCCCGTAGGGTATCTGATTGGCTTAAAAGTACAAGAAAACACTTCAAAAGTGACGTTTCTGATGAATTTTAACAGATTTCTTGTATCTACGAACACCAGAATGCATAAAATTGACCTAAACGTCTCCTTTTCCTATTCTGAGTCGATTCTGCATGCTTTAAGTGTGTTTGGTGGCTCAGAACCATCAAAAAACGTTGAAATATAGTTCAAATTCAATAAAAATCGACAAAAATACAGTTTCTAGCTAAAATTTGATGGTTTCGTTGCACTTTCCGAGCCCGTAGGGTATCTGATTGGCTTAAAAGTACAAGAAAACACTTCAAAAGTGACGTTTCTGAAGAATTTTAACAGTTTTCTTGTATCTACGAGCGCCAGCATGCATAAAATTGACCTAAACGTCTCCTTTTCCTATTCTGAGTCGATTCTGCATGCTTTCAGTGTGTTTGGTGGCTCAGAACCATCAAAAAACGTTGAAATATAGTTCAAATTCAATAAAAATCGACAAAAATACAGTTTCTAGCTAAAATTTGATGGTTTCGTTGCACTTTCCGAGCCCGTAGGGTATCGGATTGGCTTAAAAGTACAAGAAAACACTTCAAAAGTGACGTTTCTGAAGAATTTTAACAGTTTTCTTGTATCTACGAACGCCAGAATGCATAAAATTGACCTAAACGTCTCCTTTTCCTATTCTGAGTCGATTCTGCATGCTTTAAGTGTGTTTGGTGGCTCAGAACCATCAAAAAACGTTGAAATATAGTTCAAATTCAATAAAAATCGACAAAAATACAGTTTCTAGCTAAAATTTGATGGTTTCGTTGCACTTTCCGAGCCCGTAGGGTATCTGATTGGCTTAAAAGTACAAGAAAACACTTCAAAAGTGACGTTTCTGAAGAATTTTAACAGTTTTCTTGTATCTACGAACGCCAGAATGCATAAAATTGACCTAAACGTCTCCTTTTCCTATTCTGAGTCGATTCTGCATGCTTTAAGTGTGTTTGGTGGCTCAGAACCATAAAAAAACGTTGAAATATAGTTCAAATTCAATAAAAATCGACAAAAATACAGTTTCTAGCTAAAATTTGATGGTTTCGTTGCACTTTCCGAGCCCGTAGGGTATCTGATTGGCTTAAAAGTACAAGAAAACACTTCAAAAGTGACGTTTCTGAAGAATTTTAACAGTTTTCTTGTATCTACGAACGCCAGAATGCATAAAATTGACCTAAACGTCTCCTTTTCCTATTCTGAGTCGATTCTGCATGCTTTAAGTGTGTTTGGTGGCTCAGAACCATCAAAAAACGTTGAAATATAGTTCAAATTCAATAAAAATCGACAAAAATACAGTTTCTAGCTAAAATTTGATGGTTTCGTTGCACTTTCCGAGCCCGTAGGGTATCTGATTGGCTTAAAAGTACAAGAAAACACTTCAAAAGTGACGTTTCTGAAGAATTTTAACAGTTTTCTTGTATCTACGAACGCCAGAATGCATAAAATTGACCTAAACGTCTCCTTTTCCTATTCTGAGTCGATTCTGCATGCTTTAAGTGTGTTTGGTGGCTCAGAACCATCAAAAAACGTTGAAATATAGTTCAAATTCAATAAAAATCGACAAAAATACAGTTTCTAGCTAAAATTTGATGGTTTCGTTGCACTTTCCGAGCCCGTTGGGTATCTGATTGGCTTAAAAGTACAAGAAAACACTTCAAAAGTGACGTTTCTGAAGAATTTGAACAGTTTTCTTGTATCTACGAACGCCAGAATGCATAAAATTGACCTAAACGTCTCCTTTTCCTATTCTGAGTCGATTCTGCATGCTTTAAGTGTGTTTGGTGGCTCAGAACCATCAAAAAACGTTGAAATATAGTTCAAATTCAATAAAAATCGACAAAAATACAGTTTCTAGCTAAAATTTGATGGTTTCGTTGCACTTTCCGAGCCCGCAGGGTATCTGATTGGCTTAAAAGTACAAGAAAACACTTCAAAAGTGACGTTTCTGAAGAATTTTAACAGTTTTCTTGTATCTACGAACGCCAGAATGCATAAAATTGACCTAAACGTCTCCTCTTCCTATTCTGAGTCGATTCTGCATGCTTTAAGTGTGTTTGGTGGCTCAGAACCATCAAAAAACGTTGAAATATAGTTCAAATTCAATAAAAATCGACAAAAATACAGTTTCTAGCTAAAATTTGATGGTTTCGTTGCACTTTCCGAGCCCGTAGGGTATCTGATTGGCTTAAAAGTACAAGAAAACACTTCAAAAGTGACGTTTCTGAAGAATTTTAACAGTTTTCTTGTATCTACGAACGCCAGAATGCATAAAATTGACCTAAACGTCTCCTCTTCCTATTCTGAGTCGATTCTGCATGCTTTAAGTGTGTTTGGTGGCTCAGAACCATCAAAAAACGTTGAAATATAGTTCAAATTCAATAAAAATCGACAAAAATACAGTTTCTAGCTAAAATTTGATGGTTTCGTTGCACTTTCCGAGCCCGTAGGGTATCTGATTGGCTTAAAAGTACAAGAAAACACTTCAAAAGTGACGTTTCTGAAGAATTTTAACAGTTTTCTTGTATCTACGAACGCCAGAATGCATAAAATTGACCTAAACGTCTCCTTTTCCTATTCTGAGTCGATTCTGCATGCTTTAAGTGTGTTTGGTGGCTCAGAACCATCAAAAAAACGTTGAAATATAGTTCAAATTCAATAAAAATCGACAAAAATACAGTTTCTAGCTAAAATTTGATGGTTTCGTTGCACTTTCCGAGCCCGTAGGGTATCTGATTGGCTTAAAAGTACAAGAAAACACTTCAAAAGTGACGTTTCTGAAGAATTTTAACAGTTTTCTTGTATCTACGAACGCCAGAATGCATAAAATTGACCTAAACGTCTCCTTTTCCTATTCTGAGTCGATTCTGCATGCTTTAAGTGTGTTTGGTGGCTCAGAACCATCAAAAAACGTTTAAATATTGTTCAAATTCAATAAAAATCGACAAAAATACAGTTTCTAGCTAAAATTTGATGGTTTCGTTGCACTTTCCGAGCCCGTAGGGTATCTGATTGGCTTAAAAGTACAAGAAAACACTTCAAAAGTGACGTTTCTGAAGAATTTTAACAGTTTCCTTGTATCTACGAACGCCAGAATGCATAAAATTGACCTAAACGTCTCCTTTTCCTATTCTGAGTAGATTCTGCATGCTTTAAGTGTGTTTGGTGGCTCAGAACCATCAAAAAACGTTGAAATATAGTTCAAATTCAATAAAAATCGACAAAAATACAGTTTCTAGCTAAAATTTGATGGTTTCGTTGCACTTTCCGAGCCCGTAGGGTATCTGATTGGCTTAAAAGTACAAGAAAACACTTCCAAAAGTGACGTTTCTGAAGAATTTGAACAGTTTTCTTGTATCTACGAACGCCAGAATGCATAAAATTGATGACCTAAACGTCTCCTTTTCCTATTCTGAGTCGATTCTGCATGCTTTAAGTGTGTTTGGTGGCTCAGAACCATCAAAAAACGTTGAAATATAGTTCAAATTCAATAAAAATCGACAAAAATACAGTTTCTAGCTAAAATTTGATGGTTTCGTTGCACTTTCCGAGCCCGTAGGGTATCTGATTGGCTTAAAAGTACAAGAAAACACTTCAAAAGTGACCTTTCTGAAGAATTTTAACAGTTTCTTGTATCTACGAACGCCAGAATGCATAAAATTGACCTAAACGTCTCCTTTTCCTATTCTGAGTCGATTCTGCATGCTTTAAGTGTGTTTGGTGGCTCAGAACCATCAAAAAACGTTGAAATATAGTTCAAATTCAATAAAAATCGACAAAAATACAGTTTCTAGCTAAAATTTGATGGTTTCGTTGCACTTTCCGAGCCCGTAGGGTATCTGATTGGCTTAAAAGTACAAGAAAACACTTCAAAAGTGACGTTTCTGAAGAATTTTAACAGTTTTCTTGTATCTACGAACGCCAGAATGCATAAAATTGACCTAAACGTCTCCTTTTCCTATCTGAGTCGATTCTGCATGCTTTAAGTGTGTTTGGTGGCTCAGAACCATCAAAAAACGTTGAAATATAGTTCAAATTCAATAAAAATCGACAAAAATACAGTTTCTAGCTAAAATTTGATGGTTTCGTTGCACTTTCCGAGCCCGTAGGGTATCTGATTGGCTTAAAAGTACAAGAAAACACTTCAAAAGTGACGTTTCTGAAGAATTTTAACAGTTTTCTTGTATCTACGAACGCCAGAATGCATAAAATTGACCTAAACGTCTCCTTTTCCTATTCTGAGTCGATTCTGCATGCTTTAAGTGTGTTTGGTGGCTCAGAACCATCAAAAAACGTTGAAATATAGTTCAAATTCAATAAAAATCGACAAAAATACAGTTTCTAGCTAAAATTTGATGGTTTCGTTGCACTTTCCGAGCCGTAGGGTATCTGATTGGCTTAAAAGTACAAGAAAACACTTCAAAAGTGACGTTTCTGAAGAATTTTAACAGTTTTCTTGTATCTACGAACGCCAGAATGCATAAATTTGACCTAAACGTCTCCTTTTCCTATTCTGAGTCGATTCTGCATGCTTTAAGTGTGTTTGGTGGCTCAGAACCATCAAAAAACGTTGAAATATAGTTCAAATTCAATAAAAATCGACAAAAATACAGTTTCTAGCTAAAATTTGATGGTTTCGTTGCACTTTCCGAGCCCGTAGGGTATCTGATTGGCTTAAAAGTACAAGAAAAACACTTCAAAAGTGACGTTTCTGAAGAATTTTAACAGTTTTCTTGTATCTACGAACGCCAGAATGCATAAAATTGACCTAAACGTCTCCTTTTCCTATTCTGAGTCGATTCTGCATGCTTTAAGTGTGTTTGGTGGCTCAGAACCATCAAAAAACGTTGAAATATAGTTCAAATTCAATAAAAATCGACAAAAATACAGTTTCTAGCTAAAATTTGATGGTTTCGTTGCACTTTCCGAGCCCGTAGGGTATCTGATTGGCTTAAAAGTACAAGAAAACACTTCAAAAGTGACGTTTCTGAAGAATTTTAACAGTTTTCTTGTATCTACGAACGCCAGAATGCATAAAATTGACCTAAACGTCTCCTTTTCCTATTCTGAGTCGATTCTGCATGCTTTAAGTGTGTTTGGTGGCTTCAGAACCATCAAAAAACTTTGAAATATAGTTCAAATTCAATAAAAATCGACAAAAATACAGTTTCTAGCTAAAATTTGATGGTTTCGTTGCACTTTCCGAGCCCGTAGGGTATCTGATTGGCTTAAAAGTACAAGAAAACACTTCAAAAGTGACGTTTCTGAAGAATTTTAACAGTTTTCTTGTATCTACGAACGCCAGAATGCATAAAATTGACCTAAACGTCTCCTTTTCCTATTCTGAGTCGATTCTGCATGCTTTAAGTGTGTTTGGTGGCTCAGAACCATCAAAAAACGTTGAAATATAGTTCAAATTCAATAAAAATCGACAAAAATACAGTTTCTAGCTAAAATTTGATGGTTTCGTTGCACTTTCCGAGCCCGTAGGGTATCTGATTGGCTTAAAATTACAAGAAAACACTTCAAAAGTGACGTTTCTGAAGAATTCTAACAGTTTTCTTGTATCTACGAACGCCAGAATGCATAAAATTGACCTAAACTTCTCCTTTTCCTATTCTGTGTCGATTCTGCATGCTTTAAGTGTGTTTGGTGGCTCAGAACCATCAAAAAACGTTGAAATATAGTTCAAATTCAATAAAAATCGACAAAAATACAGTTTCTAGCTAAAATTTGATGGTTTCGTTGCACTTTCCGAGCCCGTAGGGTATCTGATTGGCTTAAAAGTACAAGAAAACACTTCAAAAGTGACGTTTCTGAAGAATTTTAACAGTTTTCTTGTATCTACGAACGCCAGAATGCATAAAATTGACCTAAACGTCTCCTTTTCCTATTCTGAGTCGATTCTGCATGCTTTAAGTGTGTTTGGTGGCTCAGAACCATCAAAAAACGTTGAAATATAGTTCAAATTCAATAAAAATCGACAAAAATACAGTTTCTAGCTAAAATTTGATGGTTTCGTTGCACTCTCCGAGCCCGTGTTTTCTTGTACTTTTAAGCCAATCAGATACCCTACGGGCTCGGAAAGTGCAACGAAACCATCAAATTTTAGCTAGAAACTGTATTTTTGTCGATTTTTATTGAATTTGAACTATGTTTCAACGTTTTTTGATGGTTCTGAGCCACCAAACACACTTAAAGCATGCAGAATCGACTCAGAATAGGAAAAGGAGACGTTTAGGTCAATTTTATGCATTCTGGCGTTCGTAGATACAAGAAAACTGTTAAAATTCTTCAGAAACGTCACTTTTGAAGTGTTTTCTTGTACTTTTAAGCCAATCAGATACCCTACGGGCTCGGAAAGTGCAACGAAACCATCAAATTTTAGCTAGAAACTGTATTTTTGTCGATTTTTGTTGAATTTGAACTATATTTCAACGTTTTTTGATGGTTCTGAGCCACCAAACACACTTAAAGCATGCAGAATCGACTCAGAATAGGAAAAGGAGACGTTTAGGTCAATTTTATGCATTCTGGCGTTCGTAGATACAAGAAAACTGTTAAAATTCTTCAGAAACGTCACTTTTGAAGTGTTTTCTTGTACTTTTAAGCCAATCAGATACCCTACGGGCTCGGAAAGTGCAACGAAACCATCAAATTTTAGCTAGAAACTGTATTTTTGTCGATTTTTATTGAATTTGAACTATATTTCAACGTTTTTTGATGGTTCTGAGCCACCAAACACACTTAAAGCATGCAGAATCGACTCAGAATAGGAAAAGGAGACGTTTAGGTAAATTTTATGCATTCTGGCGTTCGTAGATACAAGAAAACTGTT
>NW_026973242.1:0-85752 GCF_036711695.1 Zophobas morio | reverse complement strand
ATTTTTGTCGATTTTTATTGAATTTGAACTATATTTCAACGTTTTTTGATGGTTCTGAGCCACCAAACACACTTAAAGCATGCAGAATCGACTCAGAATAGGAAAAGGAGACGTTTAGGTCAATTTTATGCATTCTGGCGTTCGTAGATACAAGAAAACTGTTAAAATTCTTCAGAAACGTCACTTTTGAAGTGTTTTCTTGTACTTTTAAGCCAATCAGATACCCAACGGGCTCGGAAAGTGCAACGAAACCATCAAATTTTAGCTAGAAACTGTATTTTTGTCGATTTTTATTGAATTTGAAGTATATTTCAACGTTTTTTGATGGTTCTGAGCCACCAAACACACTTAAAGCATGCAGAATCGACTCAGAATAGGAAAAGGAGACGTTTAGGTCAATTTTATGCATTCTGGCGTTCGTAGATACAAGAAAACTGTTAAAATTCTTCAGAAACGTCACTTTTGAAGTGTTTTCTTGTACTTTTAAGCCAATCAGATACCCTACGGGCTCGGAAAGTGCAACGAAACCATCAAATTTTAGCTAGAAACTGTATTTTTGTCGATTTTTATTGAATTTGAACTATATTTCAACGTTTTTTGATGGTTCTGAGCCACCAAACACACTTAAAGCATGCAGAATCGACTCAGAATAGGAAAAGGAGACGTTTAGGTCAATTTTATGCATTCTGGCGTTCGTAGATACAAGAAAACTGTTAAAATTCTTCAGAAACGTCACTTTTGAAGTGTTTTCTTGTACTTTTAAGCCAATCAGATACCCTACGGGCTCGGAAAGTGCAACGAAACCATCAAATTTTAGCTAGAAACTGTATTTTTGTCGATTTTTATTGAATTTGAACTATATTTCAACGTTTTTTGATGGTTCTGAGCCACCAAACACACTTAAAGCATGCAGAATCGACTCAGAATAGGAAAAGGAGACGTTTAGGTCAATTTTATGCATTCTGGCGTTCGTAGATACAAGAAAACTGTTAAAATTCTTCAGAAACGTCACTTTTGAAGTGTTTTCTTGTACTTTTAAGCCAATCAGATACCCAACGGGCTCGGAAAGTGCAACGAAACCATCAAATTTTAGCTAGAAACTGTATTTTTGTCGATTTTTATTGAATTTGAACTATATTTCAACGTTTTTTGATGGTTCTGAGCCACCAAACACACTTAAAGCATGCAGAATCGACTCAGAATAGGAAAAGGAGACGTTTAGGTCAATTTTATGCATTCTGGCGTTCGTAGATACAAGAAAACTGTTAAAATTCTTCAGAAACGTCACTTTTGAAGTGTTTTCTTGTACTTTTAAGCCAATCAGATACCCTACGGGCTCGGAAAGTGCAACGAAACCATCAAATTTTAGCTAGAAACTGTATTTTTGTCGATTTTTATTGAATTTGAACTATATTTCAACGTTTTTTGATGGTTCTGAGCCACCAAACACACTTAAAGCATGCAGAATCGACTCAGAATAGGAAAAGGAGAGGTTTAGGTCAATTTTATGCATTCTGGCGTTCGTAGATACAAGAAAACTGTTAAAATTCTTCAGAAACGTCACTTTTGAAGTGTTTTCTTGTACTTTTAAGCCAATCAGATACCCTACGGGCTCGGAAAGTGCAACGAAACCATCAAATTTTAGCTAGAAACTGTATTTTTGTCGATTTTTATTGAATTTGAACTATATTTCAACGTTTTTTGATGGTTCTGAGCCACCAAACACACTTAAAGCATGCAGAATCGACTCAGAATAGGAAAAGGAGACGTTTAGGTCAATTTTATGCATTCTGGCGTTCGTAGATACAAGAAAACTGTTAAAATTCTTCAGAAACGTCACTTTTGAAGTTTTTCTTGTACTTTTAAGCCAATCAGATACCCAACGGGCTCGGAAAGTGCAACGAAACCATCAAATTTTAGCTAGAAACTGTATTTTTGTCGATTTTTATTGAATTTGAAGTATATTTCAACGTTTTTTGATGGTTCTGAGCCACCAAACACACTTAAAGCATGCAGAATCGACTCAGAATAGGAAAAGGAGACGTTTAGGTCAATTTTATGCATTCTGGCGTTCGTAGATACAAGAAAACTGTTAAAATTCTTCAGAAACGTCACTTTTGAAGTGTTTTCTTGTACTTTTAAGCCAATCAGATACCCTACGGGCTCGGAAAGTGCAACGAAACCATCAAATTTTAGCTAGAAACTGTATTTTTGTCGATTTTTATTGAATTTGAACTATATTTCAACGTTTTTTGATGGTTCTGAGCCACCAAACACACTTAAAGCATGCAGAATCGACTCAGAATAGGAAAAGGAGACGTTTAGGTCAATTTTATGCATTCTGGCGTTCGTACATACAAGAAAACTGTTAAAATTCTTCAGAAACGTCACTTTTGAAGTGTTTTCTTGTACTTTTAAGCCAATCAGATACCCTACGGGCTCGGAAAGTGCAACGAAACCATCAAATTTTAGCTAGAAACTGTATTTTTGTCGATTTTTATTGAATTTGAACTATATTTCAACGTTTTTTGATGGTTCTGAGCCACCAAACACACTTAAAGCATGCAGAATCGACTCAGAATAGGAAAAGGAGACGTTTAGGTCAATTTTATGCATTCTGGCGTTCGTAGATACAAGAAAACTGTTAAAATTCTTCAGAAACGTCACTTTTGAAGTGTTTTCTTGTACTTTTAAGCCAATCAGATACCCTACGGGCTCGGAAAGTGCAACGAAACCATCAAATTTTAGCTAGAAACTGTATTTTTGTCGATTTTTATTGAATTTGAACTATATTTCAACGTTTTTTGATGGTTCTGAGCCACCAAACACACTTAAAGCATGCAGAATCGACTCAGAATAGGAAAAGGAGACGTTTAGGTCAATTTTTGTGCATTCTGGCGTTCGTAGATACAAGAAAACTGTTAAAATTCTTCAGAAACGTCACTTTTGAAGTGTTTTCTTGTACTTTTAAGCCAATCAGATACCCTACGGGCTCGGAAAGTGCAACGAAACCATCAAATTTTAGCTAGAAACTGTATTTTTGTCGATTTTTATTGAATTTGAACTATATTTCAACGTTTTTTGATGGTTCTGAGCCACCAAACACACTTAAAGCATGCAGAATCGACTCAGAATAGGAAAAGGAGACGTTTAGGTCAATTTTATGCATTCTGGCGTTCGTAGATACAAGAAAACTGTTAAAATTCTTCAGAAACGTCACTTTTGAAGTGTTTTCTTGTACTTTTAAGCCAATCAGATACCCTACGGGCTCGGAAAGTGCAACGAAACCATCAAATTTTAGCTAGAAACTGTATTTTTGTCGATTTTTATTGAATTTGAACTGTATTTCAACGTTTTTTGATGGTTCTGAGCCACCAAACACACTGAAAGCATGCAGAATCGACTCAGAATAGGAAAAGGAGACGTTTAGGTCAATTTTATGCATTCTGGCGTTCGTAGATACAAGAAAACTGTTAAAATTCTTCAGAAACGTCACTTTTGAAGTGTTTTCTTGTACTTTTAAGCCAATCAGATACCCTACGGGCTCGGAAAGTGCAACGAAACCATCAAATTTTAGCTAGAAACTGTATTTTTGTCGATTTTTATTGAATTTGAACTATATTTCAACGTTTTTTGATGGTTCTGAGCCACCAAACACACTTAAAGCATGTAGAATCGACTCAGAATAGGAAAAGGAGACGTTTAGGTCAATTTTATGCATTCTGGCGTTCGTAGATACAAGAAAACTGTTAAAATTCTTCAGAAACGTCACTTTTGAAGTGTTTTCTTGTACTTTTAAGCCAATCAGATACCCTACGGGCTCGGAAAGTGCAACGAAACCATCAAATTTTAGATAGAAACTGTATTTTTGTCGATTTTTATTGAATTTGAACTATATTTCAACGTTTTTTGATGGTTCTGAGCCACCAAACACACTTAAAGCATGCAGAATCGACTCAGAATAGGAAAAGGAGACGTTTAGGTCAATTTCATGCATTCTGGCGTTCGTAGATACAAGAAAACTGTTAAAATTCTTCAGTAACGTCACTTTTGAAGTGTTTTCTTGTACTTTTAAGCCAATCAGATACCCTACGGGCTCGGAAAGTGCAACGAAACCATCAAATTTTAGCTAGAAACTGTATTTTTGTCGATTTTTATTGAATTTGAACTATATTTCAACGTTTTTTGATGGTTCTGAGCCACCAAACACACTTAAAGCATTCAGAATCGACTCAGAATAGGAAAAGGAGACGTTTAGGTCAATTTTATGCATTCTGGCGTTCGTAGATACAAGAAAACTGTTAAAATTCTTCAGAAACGTCACTTTTGAAGTGTTTTCTTGTACTTTTAAGCCAATCAGATACCCTACGGGCTCGGAAAGTGCAACGAAACCATCAAATTTTAGCTAGAAACTGTATTTTTGTCGATTTTTATTGAATTTGAACTATATTTCAACGTTTTTTGATGTTTCTGAGCCACCAAACACACTTAAAGCATGCAGAATCGACTCAGAATAGGAAAAGGAGACGTTTAGGTCAATTTTATGCATTCTGGCGTTCGTAGATACAAGAAAACTGTTAAAATTCTTCAGAAACGTCACTTTTGAAGTGTTTTCTTGTACTTTTAAGCCAATCAGATACCCTACGGGCTCGGAAAGTGCAACGAAACCATCAAATTTTAGCTAGAAACTGTATTTTTGTCGATTTTTATTGAATTTGAACTATATTTCAACGTTTTTTGATGGTTCTGAGCCACCAAACACACTTAAAGCATGCAGAATCGACTCAGAATAGGAAAAGGAGACGTTTAGGTCAATTTTTGTGCATTCTGGCGTTCGTAGATACAAGAAAACTGTTAAAATTCTTCAGAAACGTCACTTTTGAAGTGTTTTCTTGTACTTTTAAGCCAATCAGATACCCTACGGGCTCGGAAAGTGCAACGAAACCATCAAATTTTAGCTAGAAACTGTATTTTTGTCGATTTTTATTGAATTTGAACTATATTTCAACGTTTTTTGATGGTTCTGAGCCACCAAACACACTTAAAGCATGCAGAATCGACTCAGAATAGGAAAAGGAGACGTTTAGGTCAATTTTATGCATTCTGGCGTTCGTAGATACAAGAAAACTGTTAAAATTCTTCAGAAACGTCACTTTTGAAGTGTTTTCTTGTACTTTTAAGCCAATCAGATACCCAACGGGCTCGGAAAGTGCAACGAAACCATCAAATTTTAGCTAGAAACTGTATTTTTGTCGATTTTTATTGAATTTGAACTATATTTCAACGTTTTTTGATGGTTCTGAGCCACCAAACACACTTAAAGCATGCAGAATCGACTCAGAATAGGAAAAGGAGACGTTTAGGTCAATTTTATGCATTCTGGCGTTCGTAGATACAAGAAAACTGTTAAAATTCTTCAGAAACGTCACTTTTGAAGTGTTTTCTTGTACTTTTAAGCCAATCAGATACCCTACGGGCTCGGAAAGTGCAACGAAACCATCAAATTTTAGCTAGAAACTGTATTTTTGTCGATTTTTATTGAATTTGAACTATATTTGAACGTTTTTTGATGGTTCTGAGCCACCAAACACACTTAAAGCATGCAGCATCGACTCAGAATAGGAAAAGGAGACGTTTAGGTCAATTTTATGCATTCTGGCGTTCGTAGATACAAGAAAACTGTTAAAATTCTTCAGAAACGTCACTTTTAAGTGTTTTCTTGTACTTTTAAGCCAATCAGATACCCTACGGGCTCGGAAAGTGCAACGAAACCATCAAATTTTAGCTAGAAACTGTATTTTTGTCGATTTTTATTGAATTTGAACTATATTTCAACGTTTTTTGATGGTTCTGAGCCACCAAACACACTTAAAGCATGCAGAATCGACTCAGAATAGGAAAAGGAGACGTTTAGGTCAATTTTATGCATTCTGGCGTTCGTAGATACAAGAAAACTGTTAAAATTCTTCAGAAACGTCACTTTTGAAGTGTTTTCTTGTACTTTTAAGCCAATCAGATACACTACGGGCTCGGAAAGTGCAACGAAACCATCAAATTTTAGCTAGAAACTGTATTTTTGTCGATTTTTATTGAATTTGAACTATATTTCAACGTTTTTTGATGGTTCTGAGCCACCAAACACACTTAAAGCATGCAGAATCGACTCAGAATAGGAAAAGGAGACGTTTAGGTCAATTTTATGCATTCTGGCGTTCGTAGATACAAGAAAACTGTTAAAATTCTTCAGAAACGTCACTTTTGAAGTGTTTTCTTGTACTTTTAAGCCAATCAGATACCCTACGGGCTCGGAAAGTGCAACGAAACCATCAAATTTTAGCTAGAAACTGTATTTTTGTCGATTTTTATTGAATTTTGAACTATATTTCAACGTTTTTTGATGGTTCTGAGCCACCAAACACACTTAAAGCATGCAGAATCGACTCAGAATAGGAAAAGGAGACGTTTAGGTCAATTTTATGCATTCTGGCGTTCGTAGATACAAGAAAACTGTTAAAATTCTTCAGAAACGTCACTTTTGAAGTGTTTTCTTGTACTTTTAAGCCAATCAGATACCCTACGGGCTCGGAAAGTGCAACGAAACCATCAAATTTTAGATAGAAACTGTATTTTTGTCGATTTTTATTGAATTTGAACTATATTTCAACGTTTTTTGATGGTTCTGAGCCACCAAACACACTTAAAGCATGCAGAATCGACTCAGAATAGGAAAAGGAGACGTTTAGGTCAATTTTATGCATTCTGGCGTTCGTAGATACAAGAAAACTGTTAAAATTCTTCAGAAACGTCACTTTTGAAGTGTTTTCTTGTACTTTTAAGCCAATCAGATACCCTACGGGCTCGGAAAGTGCAACGAAACCATCAAATTTTAGCTAGAAACTGTATTTTTGTCGATTTTTATTGAATTTGAACTATATTTCAACGTTTTTTGATGGTTCTGAGCCACCAAACACACTTAAAGCATTCAGAATCGACTCAGAATAGGAAAAGGAGACGTTTAGGTCAATTTTATGCATTCTGGCGTTCGTAGATACAAGAAAACTGTTAAAATTCTTCAGAAAACGTCACTTTTGAAGTGTTTTCTTGTACTTTTAAGCCAATCAGATACCCTACGGGCTCGGAAAGTGCAACGAAACCATCAAATTTTAGCTAGAAACTGTATTTTTGTCGATTTTTATTGAATTTGAACTATATTTCAACGTTTTTTGATGTTTCTGAGCCACCAAACACACTTAAAGCATGCAGAATCGACTCAGAATAGGAAAAGGAGACGTTTAGGTCAATTTTATGCATTCTGGCGTTCGTAGATACAAGAAAACTGTTAAAATTCTTCAGAAACGTCACTTTTGAAGTGTTTTCTTGTACTTTTAAGCCAATCAGATACCCTACGGGCTCGGAAAGTGCAACGAAACCATCAAATTTTAGATAGAAACTGTATTTTTGTCGATTTTTATTGAATTTGAACTATATTTCAACGTTTTTTGATGGTTCTGAGCCACCAAACACACTTAAAGCATGCAGAATCGACTCAGAATAGGAAAAGGAGACGTTTAGGTCAATTTTATGCATTCTGGCGTTCGTAGATACAAGAAAACTGTTAAAATTCTTCAGAAACGTCACTTTTGAAGTGTTTTCTTGTACTTTTAAGCCAATCAGATACCCTACGGGCTCGGAAAGTGCAACGAAACCATCAAATTTTAGCTAGAAACTGTATTTTTGTCGATTTTTATTGAATTTGAACTATATTTCAACGTTTTTTGATGGTTCTGAGCCACCAAACACACTTAAAGCATTCAGAATCGACTCAGAATAGGAAAAGGAGACGTTTAGGTCAATTTTATGCATTCTGGCGTTCGTAGATACAAGAAAACTGTTAAAATTCTTCAGAAACGTCACTTTTGAAGTGTTTTCTTGTACTTTTAAGCCAATCAGATACCCTACGGGCTCGGAAAGTGCAACGAAACCATCAAATTTTAGCTAGAAACTGTATTTTTGTCGATTTTTATTGAATTTGAACTATATTTCAACGTTTTTTGATGGTTCTGAGCCACCAAACACACTTAAAGCATGCAGAATCGACTCAGAATAGGAAAAGGAGACGTTTAGGTCAATTTTATGCATTCTGGCGTTCGTAGATACAAGAAAACTGTTAAAATTCTTCAGAAACGTCACTTTTGAAGTGTTTTCTTGTACTTTTAAGCCAATCAGATACCCTACGGGCTCGGAAAGTGCAACGAAACCATCAAATTTTAGCTAGAAACTGTATTTTTGTCGATTTTTATTGAATTTGAACTATATTTCAACGTTTTTTGATGGTTCTGAGCCACCAAACACACTTAAAGCATGCAGAATCGACTCAGAATAGGAAAAGGAAACGTTTAGGTCAATTTTATGCATTCTGGCGTTCGTAGATACAAGAAAACTGTTAAAATTCTTCAGAAACGTCACTTTTGAAGTGTTTTCTTGTACTTTTAAGCCAATCAGATACCCTATGGGCTCGGAAAGTGCAACGAAACCGTCAAATTTTAGCTAGAAACTGTATTTTTGTCGATTTTTATTGAATTTGAACTATTTTTCAACGTTTTTTGATGGTTCTGAGCCACCAAACACACTTAAAGCATGCAGAATCGACTCAGAATAGGAAAAGGAGACGTTTAGGTCAATTTTTGTGCATTCTGGCGTTCGTAGATACAAGAAAACTGTTAAAATTCTTCAGAAACGTCACTTTTGAAGTGTTTTCTTGTACTTTTAAGCCAATCAGATACCCTACGGGCTCGGAAAGTGCAACGAAACCATCAAATTTTAGCTAGAAACTGTATTTTTGTCGATTTTTATTGAATTTGAACTATATTTCAACGTTTTTTGATGGTTCTGAGCCACCAAACACACTTAAAGCATGCAGAATCGACTCAGAATAGGAAAAGGAGACGTTTAGGTCAATTTTATGCATTCTGGCGTTCGTAGATACAAGAAAACTGTTAAAATTCTTCAGAAACGTCACTTTTGAAGTGTTTTCTTGTACTTTTAAGCCAATCAGATACCCTACGGGCTCGGAAAGTGCAACGAAACCATCAAATTTTAGCTAGAAACTGTATTTTTGTCGATTTTTATTGAATTTGAACTGTATTTCAACGTTTTTTCATGGTTCTGAGCCACCAAACACACTTAAAGCATGCAGAATCGACTCAGAATAGGAAAAGGAGACGTTTAGGTCAATTTTATGCATTCTGGCGTTCGTAGATACAAGAAAACTGTTAAAATTCTTCAGAAACGTCACTTTTGAAGTGTTTTCTTGTACTTTTAAGCCAATCAGATACCCTACGGGCTCGGAAAGTGCAACGAAACCATCAAATTTTAGCTAGAAACTGTATTTTTGTCGATTTTTATTGAATTTGAACTATATTTCAACGTTTTTTGATGGTTCTGAGCCACCAAACACACTTAAAGCATGTAGAATCGACTCAGAATAGGAAAAGGAGACGTTTAGGTCAATTTTATGCATTCTGGCGTTCGTAGATACAAGAAAACTGTTAAAATTCTTCAGAAACGTCACTTTTGAAGTGTTTTCTTGTACTTTTAAGCCAATCAGATACCCTACGGGCTCGGAAAGTGCAACGAAACCATCAAATTTTAGATAGAAACTGTATTTTTGTCGATTTTTATTGAATTTGAACTATATTTCAACGTTTTTTGATGGTTCTGAGCCACCAAACACACTTAAAGCATGCAGAATCGACTCAGAATAGGAAAAGGAGACGTTTAGGTCAATTTCATGCATTCTGGCGTTCGTAGATACAAGAAAACTGTTAAAATTCTTCAGTAACGTCACTTTTGAAGTGTTTTCTTGTACTTTTAAGCCAATCAGATACCCTACGGGCTCGGAAAGTGCAACGAAACCATCAAATTTTAGCTAGAAACTGTATTTTTGTCGATTTTTATTGAATTCGAACTATATTTCAACGTTTTTTGATGGTTCTGAGCCACCAAACACACTTAAAGCATTCAGAATCGACTCAGAATAGGAAAAGGAGACGTTTAGGTCAATTTTATGCATTCTGGCGTTCGTAGATACAAGAAAACTGTTAAAATTCTTCAGAAACGTCACTTTTGAAGTGTTTTCTTGTACTTTTAAGCCAATCAGATACCCTACGGGCTCGGAAAGTGCAACGAAACCATCAAATTTTAGCTAGAAACTGTATTTTTGTCGATTTTTATTGAATTTGAACTATATTTCAACGTTTTTTGATGTTTCTGAGCCACCAAACACACTTAAAGCATGCAGAATCGACTCAGAATAGGAAAAGGAGACGTTTAGGTCAATTTTATGCATTCTGGCGTTCGTAGATACAAGAAAACTGTTAAAATTCTTCAGAAACGTCACTTTTGAAGTGTTTTCTTGTACTTTTAAGCCAATCAGATACCCTACGGGCTCGGAAAGTGCAACGAAACCATCAAATTTTAGCTAGAAACTGTATTTTTGTCGATTTTTATTGAATTTGAACTATATTTCAACGTTTTTTGATGGTTCTGAGCCACCAAACACACTTAAAGCATGCAGAATCGACTCAGAATAGGAAAAGGAGACGTTTAGGTCAATTTTATGCATTCTGGCGTTCGTAGATACAAGAAAACTGTTAAAATTCTTCAGAAACGTCACTTTTGAAGTGTTTTCTTGTACTTTTAAGCCAATCAGATACCCAACGGGCTCGGAAAGTGCAACGAAACCATCAAATTTTAGCTAGAAACTGTATTTTTGTCGATTTTTATTGAATTTGAACTATATTTCAACGTTTTTTGATGGTTCTGAGCCACCAAACACACTTAAAGCATGCAGAATCGACTCAGAATAGGAAAAGGAGACGTTTAGGTCAATTTTATGCATTCTGGCGTTCGTAGATACAAGAAAACTGTTAAAATTCTTCAGAAACGTCACTTTTGAAGTGTTTTCTTGTACTTTTAAGCCAATCAGATACCCTACGGGCTCGGAAAGTGCAACGAAACCATCAAATTTTAGCTAGAAACTGTATTTTTGTCGATTTTTATTGAATTTGAACTATATTTGAACGTTTTTTGATGGTTCTGAGCCACCAAACACACTTAAAGCATGCAGAATCGACTCAGAATAGGAAAAGGAGACGTTTAGGTCAATTTTATGCATTCTGGCGTTCGTAGATACAAGAAAACTGTTAAAATTCTTCAGAAACGTCACTTTTGAAGTGTTTTCTTGTACTTTTAAGCCAATCAGATACCCTACGGGCTCGGAAAGTGCAACGAAACCATCAAATTTTAGCTAGAAACTGTATTTTGTCGATTTTATTGAATTTGAACTATATTTCAACGTTTTTTGATGGTTCTGAGCCACCAAACACACTTAAAGCATGCAGAATCGACTCAGAATAGGAAAAGGAGACGTTTAGGTCAATTTTATGCATTCTGGCGTTCGTAGATACAAGAAAACTGTTAAAATTCTTCAGAAACGTCACTTTTGAAGTGTTTTCTTGTACTTTTAAGCCAATCAGATACCCTACGGGCTCGGAAAGTGCAACGAAACCATCAAATTTTAGCTAGAAACTGTATTTTTGTCGATTTTTATTGAATTTGAACTATATTTCAACGTTTTTTGATGGTTCTGAGCCACCAAACACACTTAAAGCATGCAGAATCGACTCAGAATAGGAAAAGGAGACGTTTAGGTCAATTTTATGCATTCTGGCGTTCGTAGATACAAGAAAACTGTTAAAATTCTTCAGAAACGTCACTTTTGAAGTGTTTTCTTGTACTTTTAAGCCAATCAGATACCCTACGGGCTCGGAAAGTGCAACGAAACCATCAAATTTTAGCTAGAAACTGTATTTTTGTCGATTTTTATTGAATTTGAACTATATTTCAACGTTTTTTGATGGTTCTGAGCCACCAAACACACTTAAAGCATGCAGAATCGACTCAGAATAGGAAAAGGAGACGTTTAGGTCAATTTTATGCATTCTGGCGTTCGTAGATACAAGAAAACTGTTAAAATTCTTCAGAAACGTCACTTTTGAAGTGTTTTCTTGTACTTTTAAGCCAATCAGATACCCTACGGGCTCGGAAAGTGCAACGAAACCATCAAATTTTAGATAGAAACTGTATTTTTGTCGATTTTTATTGAATTTGAACTATATTTCAACGTTTTTTGATGGTTCTGAGCCACCAAACACACTTAAAGCATGCAGAATCGACTCAGAATAGGAAAAGGAGACGTTTAGGTCAATTTTATGCATTCTGGCGTTCGTAGATACAAGAAAACTGTTAAAATTCTTCAGAAACGTCACTTTTGAAGTGTTTTCTTGTACTTTTAAGCCAATCAGATACCCTACGGGCTCGGAAAGTGCAACGAAACCATCAAATTTTAGCTAGAAACTGTATTTTTGTCGATTTTTATTGAATTTGAACTATATTTCAACGTTTTTTGATGGTTCTGAGCCACCAAACACACTTAAAGCATTCAGAATCGACTCAGAATAGGAAAAGGAGACGTTTAGGTCAATTTTATGCATTCTGGCGTTCGTAGATACAAGAAAACTGTTAAAATTCTTCAGAAACGTCACTTTTGAAGTGTTTTCTTGTACTTTTAAGCCAATCAGATACCCTACGGGCTCGGAAAGTGCAACGAAACCATCAAATTTTAGCTAGAAACTGTATTTTTGTCGATTTTTATTGAATTTGAACTATATTTCAACGTTTTTTGATGTTTCTGAGCCACCAAACACACTTAAAGCATGCAGAATCGACTCAGAATAGGAAAAGGAGACGTTTAGGTCAATTTTATGCATTCTGGCGTTCGTAGATACAAGAAAACTGTTAAAATTCTTCAGAAACGTCACTTTTGAAGTGTTTTCTTGTACTTTTAAGCCAATCAGATACCCTACGGGCTCGGAAAGTGCAACGAAACCATCAAATTTTAGATAGAAACTGTATTTTTGTCGATTTTTATTGAATTTGAACTATATTTCAACGTTTTTTGATGGTTCTGAGCCACCAAACACACTTAAAGCATGCAGAATCGACTCAGAATAGGAAAAGGAGACGTTTAGGTCAATTTTATGCATTCTGGCGTTCGTAGATACAAGAAAACTGTTAAAATTCTTCAGAAACGTCACTTTTGAAGTGTTTTCTTGTACTTTTAAGCCAATCAGATACCCTACGGGCTCGGAAAGTGCAACGAAACCATCAAATTTTAGCTAGAAACTGTATTTTTGTCGATTTTTATTGAATTTGAACTATATTTCAACGTTTTTTGATGGTTCTGAGCCACCAAACACACTTAAAGCATTCAGAATCGACTCAGAATAGGAAAAGGAGACGTTTAGGTCAATTTTATGCATTCTGGCGTTCGTAGATACAAGAAAACTGTTAAAATTCTTCAGAAACGTCACTTTTGAAGTGTTTTCTTGTACTTTTAAGCCAATCAGATACCCTACGGGCTCGGAAAGTGCAACGAAACCATCAAATTTTAGCTAGAAACTGTATTTTTGTCGATTTTTATTGAATTTGAACTATATTTCAACGTTTTTTGATGGTTCTGAGCCACCAAACACACTTAAAGCATGCAGAATCGACTCAGAATAGGAAAAGGAGACGTTTAGGTCAATTTTATGCATTCTGGCGTTCGTAGATACAAGAAAACTGTTAAAATTCTTCAGAAACGTCACTTTTGAAGTGTTTTCTTGTACTTTTAAGCCAATCAGATACCCTACGGGCTCGGAAAGTGCAACGAAACCATCAAATTTTAGCTAGAAACTGTATTTTTGTCGATTTTTATTGAATTTGAACTATATTTCAACGTTTTTTGATGGTTCTGAGCCACCAAACACACTTAAAGCATGCAGAATCGACTCAGAATAGGAAAAGGAAACGTTTAGGTCAATTTTATGCATTCTGGCGTTCGTAGATACAAGAAAACTGTTAAAATTCTTCAGAAACGTCACTTTTGAAGTGTTTTCTTATACTTTTAAGCCAATCAGATACCCTATGGGCTCGGAAAGTGCAACGAAACCGTCAAATTTTAGCTAGAAACTGTATTTTTGTCGATTTTTATTGAATTTGAACTATTTTTCAACGTTTTTTGATGGTTCTGAGCCACCAAACACACTTAAAGCATGCAGAATCGACTCAGAATAGGAAAAGGAGACGTTTAGGTCAATTTTATGCATTCTGGCGTTCGTAGATACAAGAAAACTGTTAAAATTCTTCAGAAACGTCACTTTTGAAGTGTTTTCTTGTACTTTTAAGCCAATCAGATACCCTACGGGCTCGGAAAGTGCAACGAAACCATCAAATTTTAGCTAGAAACTGTATTTTTGTCGATTTTTATTGAATTTGAACAATATTTCAACGTTTTTTGATGGTTCTGAGCCACCAAACACACTTAAAGCATGCAGAATCGACTCAGAATAGGAAAAGGAGACGTTTAGGTCAATTTTAGGCATTCTGGCGTTCGTAGATACAAGAAAACTGTCAAAATTCTTCAGAAACGTCACTTTTGAAGTGTTTTCTTGTACTTTTAAGCCAATCAGATACCCTACGGGCTCGGAAAGTGCAACGAAACCATCAAATTTTAGCTAGAAACTGTATTTTTGTCGATTTTTATTGAATTTGAACTATATTTCAATGTTTTTTGATGGTTTTGAGCCACCAAACACACTTAAAGCATGCAGAATCGACTCAGAATAGGAAAAGGAGACGTTTAGGTCAATTTTATGCATTCTGGTGTTCGTAGATACAAGAAAACTGTTAAAATTCTTCAGAAACGTCACTTTTGAAGTGTTTTCTTGTACTTTTAAGCCAATCAGATACCCTACGGGCTCGGAAAGTGCAACGAAACCATCAAATTTTAGCTAGAAACTGTATTTTTGTCGATTTTTATTGAATTTGAGCTATATTTCAACGTTTTTTGATGGTTCTGAGCCACCAAACACACTTAAAGCATGCAGAATCGACTCAGAATAGGAAAAGGAGACGTTTAGGTCAATTTTATGCATTCTGGCGTTCGTAGATACAAGAAAACTGTTAAAATTCTTCAGAAACGTCACTTTTGAAGTGTTTTCTTGTACTTTTAAGCCAATCAGATACCCTACGGGCTCGGAAAGTGTAACGAAACCATCAAATTTTAGCTAGAAACTGTATTTTTGTCGATTTTTATTGAATTTGAACTATATTTCAACGTTTTTTGATGGTTCTGAGCCACCAAACACACTTAAAGCATGCAGAATCGACTCAGAATAGGAAAAGGAGACGTTTAGGTCAATTTTATGCATTCTGGCGTTCGTAGATACAAGAAAACTGTTAAAATTCTTCAGAAACGTCACTTTTGAAGTGTTTTCTTGTACTTTTAAGCCAATCAGATACCCTACGGGCTCGGAAAGTGCAACGAAACCATCAAATTTTAGCTAGAAACTGTATTTTTGTCGATTTTTATTGAATTTGAACTATATTTCAACGTTTTTTGATGGTTCTGAGCCACCAAACACACTTAAAGCATGCAGAATCGACTCAGAATAGGAAAAGGAGACGTTTAGGTCAATTTTATGCATTCTGGCGTTCGTAGATACAAGAAAACTGTTAAAATTCTTCAGAAACGTCACTTTTGAAGTGTTTTCTTGTACTTTTAAGCCAATCAGATACCCTACGGGCTCGGAAAGTGCAACGAAACCATCAAATTTTAGCTAGAAACTGTATTTTTGTCGATTTTTATTGAATTTGAACTATATTTCAACGTTTTTTGATGGTTCTGAGCCACCAAACACACTTAAAGCATGCAGAATCGACTCAGAATAGGAAAAGGAGACGTTTAGGTCAATTTTATGCATTCTGGCGTTCGTAGATACAAGAAAACTGTTAAAATTCTTCAGAAACGTCACTTTTGAAGTGTTTTCTTGTACTTTTAAGCCAATCAGATACCCTACGGGCTCGGAAAGTGCAACGAAACCATCAAATTTTAGCTAGAAACTGTATTTTTGTCGATTTTTATTGAATTTGAACTATATTTCAACGTTTTTTGATGGTTCTCAGCCACCAAACACACTTAAAGCATGCAGAATCGACTCAGAATAGGAAAAGGAGACGTTTAGGTCAATTTTATGCATTCTGGCGTTCGTAGATACAAGAAAACTGTTAAAATTCTTCAGAAACGTCACTTTTGAAGTGTTTTCTTGTACTTTTAAGCCAATCAGATACCCTACGGGCTCGGAAAGTGCAACGAAACCATCAAATTTTAGCTAGAAACTGTATTTTTGTCGATTTTTATTGAATTTGAACTATATTTCAACGTTTTTTGATGGTTCTGAGCCACCAAACACACTTAAAGCATGCAGAATCGACTCAGAATAGGAAAAGGAGACGTTTAGGTCAATTTTATGCATTCTGGCGTTCGTAGATACAAGAAAACTGTTAAAATTCTTCAGAAACGTCACTTTTGAAGTGTTTTCTTGTACTTTTAAGCCAATCAGATACCCTACGGGCTCGGAAAGTGCAACGAAACCATCAAATTTTAGCTAGAAACTGTATTTTTGTCGATTTTTATTGAATTTGAACTATTTTTCAACGTTTTTTGATGGTTCTGAGCCACCAAACACACTTAAAGCATGCAGAATCGACTCAGAATAGGAAAAGGAGACGTTTAGGTCAATTTTATGCATTCTGGCGTTCGTAGATACAAGAAAACTGTTAAAATTCTTCAGAAACGTCACTTTTGAAGTGTTTTCTTGTACTTTTAAGCCAATCAGATACCCTACGGGCTCGGAAAGTGCAACGAAACCATCAAATTTTAGCTAGAAACTGTATTTTTGTCGATTTTTATTGAATTTGAACTATATTTCAACGTTTTTTGATGGTTCTGAGCCACCAAACACACTTAAAGCATGCAGAATCGACTCAGAATAGGAAAAGGAGACGTTTAGGTCAATTTTATGCATTCTGGCGTTCGTAGATACAAGAAAACTGTTAAAATTCTTCAGAAACGTCACTTTTGAAGTGTTTTCTTGTACTTTTAAGCCAATCAGATACCCTACGGGCTCGGAAAGTGTAACGAAACCATCAAATTTTAGCTAGAAACTGTATTTTTGTCGATTTTTATTGAATTTGAACTATATTTCAACGTTTTTTGATGGTTCTGAGCCACCAAACACACTTAAAGCATGCAGAATCGACTCAGAATAGGAAAAGGAGACGTTTAGGTCAATTTTATGCATTCTGGCGTTCGTAGATACAAGAAAACTGTTAAAATTCTTCAGAAACGTCACTTTTGAAGTGTTTTCTTGTACTTTTAAGCCAATCAGATACCCTACGGGCTCGGAAAGTGCAACGAAACCATCAAATTTTAGCTAGAAACTGTATTTTTGTCGATTTTTATTGAATTTGAACTATATTTCAACGTTTTTTGATGGTTCTGAGCCACCAAACACACTTAAAGCATGCAGAATCGACTCAGAATAGGAAAAGGAGACGTTTAGGTCAATTTTATGCATTCTGGCGTTCGTAGATACAAGAAAACTGTTAAAATTCTTCAGAAACGTCACTTTTGAAGTGTTTTCTTGTACTTTTAAGCCAATCAGATACCCTACGGGCTCGGAAAGTGCAACGAAACCATCAAATTTTAGCTAGAAACTGTATTTTTGTCGATTTTTATTGAATTTGAACTATATTTCAACGTTTTTTGATGGTTCTAAGCCACCAAACACACTTAAAGCATGCAGAATCGACTCAGAATAGGAAAAGGAGACGTTTAGGTCAATTTTATGCATTCTGGCGTTCGTAGATACAAGAAAACTGTTAAAATTCTTCAGAAACGTCACTTTTGAAGTGTTTTCTTGTACTTTTAACCCAATCAGATACCCTACGGGCTCGGAAAGTGCAACGAAACCATCAAATTTTAGCTAGAAACTGTATTTTTGTCGATTTTTATTGAATTTGAACTATATTTCAACGTTTTTTGATGGTTCTGAGCCACCAAACACACTTAAAGCATGCAGAATCGACTCAGAATAGGAAAAGGAGACGTTTAGGTCAATTTTATGCATTCTGGCGTTCGTAGATACAAGAAAACTGTTAAAATTCTTCAGAAACGTCACTTTAGAAGTGTTTTCTTGTACTTTTAAGCCAATCAGATAACCTACGGGCTCGGAAAGTGCAACGAAACCATCAAATTTTAGCTAGAAACTGTATTTTTGTCGATTTTTATTGAATTTGAACTATATTTCAACGTTTTTTGATGGTTCTGAGCCACCAAACACACTTAAAGCATGCAGAATCGACTCAGAATAGGAAAAGGAGACGTTTAGGTCAATTTTATGCATTCTGGCGTTCGTAGATACAAGAAAACTGTTAAAATTCTTCAGAAACGTCACTTTTGAAGTGTTTTCTTGTACTTTTAAGCCAATCAGATACCCTACGGGCTCGGAAAGTGCAACGCAACCATCAAAATTTAGCTAGAAACTGTATTTTTGTCGATTTTTATTGAATTTGAACTATATTTCAACGTTTTTTGATGGTTCTGAGCCACCAAACACACTTAAAGCATGCAGAATCGACTCAGAATAGGAAAAGGAGACGTTTAGGTCAATTTTATGCATTCTGGCGTTCGTAGATACAAGAAAACTGTTAAAATTCTTCAGAAACGTCACTTTTGAAGTGTTTTCTTGTACTTTTAAGCCAATCAGATACCCTACGGGCTCGGAAAGTGCAACGAAACCATCAAATTTTAGCTAGAAACTGTATTTTTGTCGATTTTTATTGAATTTGAACAATATTTCAACGTTTTTTGATGGTTCTGAGCCACCAAACACACTTAAAGCATGCAGAATCGACTCAGAATAGGAAAAGGAGACGTTTAGGTCAATTTTATGCATTCTGGCGTTCGTAGATACAAGAAAACTGTTAAAATTCTTCAGAAACGTCACTTTTGAAGTGTTTTCTTGTACTTTTAAGCCAATCAGATACCCTACGGGCTCGGAAAGTGCAACGAAACCATCAAATTATAGCTAGAAACTGTATTTTTGTCGATTTTTATTGAATTTGAACTATATTTCAACGTTTTTTGATGGTTCTGAGCCACCAAACACACTTAAAGCATGCAGAATCGACTCAGAATAGGAAAAGGAGACGTTTAGGTCAATTTTATGCATTCTGGCGTTCGTAGATACAAGAAAACTGTTAAAATTCTTCAGAAACGTCACTTTTGAAGTGTTTTCTTGTACTTTTAAGCCAATCAGATACCCTACGGGCTCGGAAAGTGCAACGAAACCATCAAATTTTAGCTAGAAACTGTATTTTTGTCGATTTTTATTGAATTTGAACTATATTTCAACGTTTTTTGATGGTTCTGAGCCACCAAACACACTTAAAGCATGCAGAATCGACTCAGAATAGGAAAAGGAGACGTTTAGGTCAATTTTATGCATTCTGGCGTTCGTAGATACAAAAAAACTCGTAAAATTCTTTAGAAACGTCACTTTTGAAGTGTTTTCTTGTACTTTTAAGCCAATCAGATACCCTACGGGCTCGGAAAGTGCAACGAACCATCAAATTTTAGCTAGAAACTGTATTTTTGTCGATTTTTATTGAATTTGAACTATATTTCAACGTTTTTTGATGGTTCTGAGCCACCAAACACACTTAAAGCATGCAGAATCGACTCAGAATAGGAAAAGGAGACGTTTAGGTCAATTTTATGCATTCTGGCGTTCGTAGATACAAGAAAACTGTTAAAATTCTTTAGAAACGTCACTTTTGAAATGTTTTCTTGTACTTTTAAGCCAATCAGATACCCTACGGGCTCGGAAAGTGCAACGAAACCATCAAATTTTAGCTAGAAACTGTATTTTTGTCGATTTTTATTGAATTTGAACTATATTTCAACGTTTTTTGATGGTTCTGAGCCACCAAACACACTTAAAGCATGCAGAATCGACTCAGAATAGGAAAAGGAGACGTTTAGGTCAATTTTATGCATTCTGGCGTTCGTAGATACAAGAAAACTGTTAAAATTCTTCAGAAACGTCACTTTTGAAGTGTTTTCTTGTACTTTTAAGCCAATCAGACACCCTACGGGCTCGGAAAGTGCAACGAAACCATCAAATTTTAGCTAGAAACTGTATTTTTGTCGATTTTTATTGAATTTGAACTATATTTCAACGTTTTTTGATGGTTCTGAGCCACCAAACACACTTAAAGCATGCAGAATCGACTCAGAATAGGAAAAGGAGACGTTTAGGTCAATTTTATGCATTCTGGCGTTCGTAGATACAAGAAAACTGTTAAAATTCTTCAGAAACGTCACTTTTGAAGTGTTTTCTTGTACTTTTAAGCCAATCAGATACCCTACGGGCTCGGAAAGTGCAACGAAACCATCAAATTTTAGCTAGAAACTGTATTTTTGTCGATTTTTATTGAATTTGAACTATATTTCAACGTTTTTTGATGGTTCTGAGCCACCAAACACACTTAAAGCATGCAGAATCGACTCAGAATAGGAAAAGGAGACGTTTAGGTCAATTTTATGCATTCTGGCGTTCGTAGATACAAGAAAACTGTTAAAATTCTTCAGAAACGTCACTTTTGAAGTGTTTTCTTGTACTTTTAAGCCAATCAGATACCCTACGGGCTCGGAAATTGCAACGAAACCATCAAATTTTAGCTAGAAACTGTATTTTTGTCGATTTTTATTGAATTTGAACTATATTTCAACGTTTTTTGATGGTTCTGAGCCACCAAACACACTTAAAGCATGCAGAATCGACTCAGAATAGGAAAAGGAGATGTTTAGGTCAATTTTATGCATTCTGGCGTTCGTAGATACAAGAAAACTGTTAAAATTCTTCAGAAACGTCACTTTTGAAGTGTTTTCTTGTACTTTTAAGCCAATCAGATACCCTACGGGCTCGGAAAGTGCAACGAAACCATCAAATTTTAGCTAGAAACTGTATTTTTGTCGATTTTTATTGAATTTGAACTATATTTCAACGTTTTTTGATGGTTCTGAGCCACCAAACACACTTAAAGCATGCAGAATCGACTCAGAATAGGAAAAGGAGACGTTTAGGTCAATTTTATGCATTCTGGCGTTCGTAGATACAAGAAAACTGTTAAAATTCTTCAGAAACGTCACTTTTGAAGTGTTTTCTTGTACTTTTAAGCCAATCAGATACCCTACGGGCTCGGAAAGTGCAACGAAACCATCAAATTTTAGCTAGAAACTGTATTTTTGTCGATTTTTATTGAATTTGAACTATATTTCAACGTTTTTCAGGAGACGTTTATAATTGATATGAAATTAAATTTTTGATGGTTCTGAGCCACCAAACACACTTAAAGCATGCAGAATCGACTCAGAATAGGAAAAGGAGACGTTTAGGTCAATTTTATGCATTCTGGCGTTCGTAGATACAAGAAAACTGTTAAAACTCTTCAGAAACGTCACTTTTGAAGTGTTTTCTTGTACTTTTAAGCCAATCAGATACCCTACGGGCTCGGAAAGTGCAACGAAACCATCAAATTTTAGCTAGAAACTGTATTTTTGTCGATTTTTATTGAATTTGAACTATATTTCAACGTTTTTTGATGGTTCTGAGCCACCAAACACACTTAAAGCATGCAGAATCGACTCAGAATAGGAAAAGGAGACGTTTAGGTCAATTTTATGCATTCTGGCGTTCGTAGATACAAGAAAACTGTTAAAATTCTTCAGAAACGTCACTTTTGAAGTGTTTTCTTGTACTTTTAAGCCAATCAGATACCCTACGGGCTCGGAAAGTGCAACGAAACCATCAAATTTTAGCTATAAACTGTATTTTTGTCGATTTTTATTGAATTTGAACTATATTTCAACGTTTTTTGATGGTTCTGAGCCACCAAACACACTTAAAGCATGTAGAATCGACTCAGAATAGGAAAAGGAGACGTTTAGGTCAATTTTATGCATTCTGGCGTTCGTAGATACAAGAAAACTGTTAAAATTCTTCAGAAACGTCACTTTTGAAGTGTTTTCTTGTACTTTTAAGCCAATCAGATACCCTACGGGCTCGGAAAGTGCAACGAAACCATCAAATTTTCGCTAGAAACTGTATTTTTGTCGATTTTTATTGAATTTGAACTATATTTCAACGTTTTTTGATGGTTCTGAGCCACCAAACACACTTAAAGCATGCAGAATCGACTCAGAATAGGAAAAGGAGACGTTTAGGTCAATTTTATGCATTCTGGCGTTCGTAGATACAAGAAAACTGTTAAAATTCTTCAGAAACGTCACTTTTGAAGTGTTTTCTTGTACTTTTAAGCCAATCAGATACCCTACGGGCTCGGAAAGTGCAACGAAACCATCAAATTTTAGCTAGAAACTGTATTTTTGTCGATTTTTATTGAATTTGAACTATATTTCAACGTTTTTTGATGGTTCTGAGCCACCAAACACACTTAAAGCATGCAGAATCGACTCAGAATAGGAAAAGGAGACGTTTAGGTCAATTTTATGCATTCTGGCGTTCGTAGATACAAGAAAACTGTTAAAATTCTTCAGAAACGTCACTTTTGAAGTGTTTTCTTGTACTTTTAAGCCAATCAGATACCCTACGGGCTCGGAAAGTGCAACGAAACCATCAAATTTTAGCTAGAAACTGTATTTTTGTCGATTTTTATTGAATTTGAACTATATTTCAACGTTTTTTGATGGTTCTGAGCCACCAAACACACTTAAAGCATGCAGAATCGACTCAGAATAGGAAAAGGAGACGTTTAGGTCAATTTTATGCATTCTGGCGTTCGTAGATACAAGAAAACTGTTAAAATTCTTCAGAAACGTCACTTTTGAAGTGTTTTCTTGTACTTTTAAGCCAATCAGATACCCAACGGGCTCGGAAAGTGCAACGAAACCATCAAATTTTAGCTAGAAACTGTATTTTTGTCGATTTTTATTGAATTTGAACTATATTTCAACGTTTTTTGATGGTTCTGAGCCACCAAACACACTTAAAGCATGCAGAATCGACTCAGAATAGGAAAAGGAGACGTTTAGGTCAATTTTATGCATTCTGGCGTTCGTAGACACAAGAAAACTGTTAAAATTCTTCAGAAACGTCACTTTTTAAGTGTTTTCTTGTACTTTTAAGCCAATCAGATACCCTACGGGCTCGGAAAGTGCAACGAAACCATCAAATTTTAGCTAGAAACTGTATTTTTGTCGATTTTTATTGAATTTGAACTATATTTCAATGTTTTTTGATGGTTCTGAGCCACCAAACACACTTAAAGCATGCAGAATCGACTCAGAATAGGAAAAGGAGACGTTTAGGTCAATTTTATGCATTCTGGCGTTCGTAGATACAAGAAAACTGTTAAAATTCTTCAGAAACGTCACTTTTGAAGTGTTTTCTTGTACTTTTAAGCCAATCAGATACCCTACGGGCTCGGAAAGTGCAACGAAACCATCAAATTTTAGCTAGAAACTGTATTTTTGTCGATTTTTATTGAATTTGAACTATATTTCAACGTTTTTTGATGGTTCTGAGCCACCAAACACACTTAAAGCATGCAGAATCGACTCAGAATAGGAAAAGGAGACGTTTAGGTCAATTTTATGCATTCTGGCGTTCGTAGATACAAGAAAACTGTTAAAATTCTTCAGAAACGTCACTTTTGAAGTGTTTTCTTGTACTTTTAAGCCAATCAGATACCCTACGGGCTCGGAAAGTGCAACGAAACCATCAAATTTTAGCTAGAAACTGTATTTTTGTCGATTTTTATTGAATTTGAACTATATTTCAACGTTTTTTGATGGTTCTGAGCCACCAAAAACACTTAAAGCATGCAGAATCGACTCAGAATAGGAAAAGGAGACGTTTAGGTCAATTTTATGCATTCTGGCGTTCGTAGATACAAGAAAACTGTTAAAATTCTTCAGAAACGTCACTTTTGAAGTGTTTTCTTGTACTTTTAAGCCAATCAGATACCCTACGGGCTCGGAAAGTGCAACGAAACCATCAAATTTTAGCTAGAAACTGTATTTTTGTCGATTTTTATTGAATTTGAACTATATTTCAACGTTTTTTGATGGTTCTGAGCCACCAAACACACTTAAAGCATGCAGAATCGACTCAGAATAGGAAAAGGAGACGTTTAGGTCAATTTTATGCATTCTGGCGTTCGTAGATACAAGAAAACTGTTAAAATTCTTCAGAAACGTCACTTTTGAAGTGTTTTCTTGTACTTTTAAGCCAATCAGATACCCTACGGGCTCGGAAAGTGCAACGAAACCATCAAATTTTAGCTAGAAACTGTATTTTTGTCGATTTTTATTGAATTTGAACAATATTTCAACGTTATTTGATGGTTCTGAGCCACCAAACACACTTAAAGCATGCAGAATCGACTCAGAATAGGAAAAGGAGACGTTTAGGTCAATTTTATGCATTCTGGCGTTCGTAGATACAAGAAAACTGTTAAAATTCTTCAGAAACGTCACTTTTGAAGTGTTTTCTTGTACTTTTAAGCCAATCAGATACCCTACGGGCTCGGAAAGTGCAACGAAACCATCAAATTTTAGCTAGAAACTGTATTTTTGTCGATTTTTATTGAATTTGAACTATATTTCAACGTTTTTTGATGGTTCTGAGCCACCAAACACACTTAAAGCATGCAGAATCGACTCAGAATAGGAAAAGGAGACGTTTAGGTCAATTTTATGCATTCTGGCGTTCGTAGATACAAGAAAACTGTTAAAATTCTTCAGAAACGTCACTTTTGAAGTGTTTTCTTGTACTTTTAAGCCAATCAGATACCCTACGGGCTCGGAAAGTGCAACGAAACCATCAAATTTTAGCTAGAAACCGTATTTTTGTCGATTTTTATTGAATTTGAAATATTTCAACGTTTTTTGATGGTTCTGAGCCACCAAACACACTTAAAGCATGCAGAATCGACTCAGAATAGGAAAAGGAGACGTTTAGGTCAATTTTATGCATTCTGGCGTTCGTAGATACAAGAAAACTGTTAAAATTCTTCAGAAACGTCACTTTTGAAGTGTTTTCTTGTACTTTTAAGCCAATCAGATACCCTACGGGCTCGGAAAGTGCAACGAAACCATCAAATTTTAGCTAGAAACTGTATTTTTGTCGATTTTTATTGAATTTGAACTATATTTCAACGTTTTTTGATGGTTCTGAGCCACCAAAAACACTTAAAGCATGCAGAATCGACTCAGAATAGGAAAAGGAGACGTTTAGGTCAATTTTATGCATTCTGGCGTTCGTAGATACAAGAAAACTGTTAAAATTCTTCAGAAACGTCACTTTTGAAGTGTTTTCTTGTACTTTTAAGCCAATCAGATACCCTACGGGCTCGGAAAGTGCAACGAAACCATCAAATTTTAGCTAGAAACTGTATTTTTGTCGATTTTTATTGAATTTGAACTATATTTCAACGTTTTTTGATGGTTCTGAGCCACCAAACACACTTAAAGCATGCAGAATCGACTCAGAATAGGAAAAGGAGACGTTTAGGTCAATTTTATGCATTCTGGCGTTCGTAGATACAAGAAAACTGTTAAAATTCTTCAGAAACGTCACTTTTGAAGTGTTTTCTTGTACTTTTAAGCCAATCAGATACCCTACGGGCTCGGAAAGTGCAACGAAACCATCAAATTTTAGCTAGAAACTGTATTTTTGTCGATTTTTATTGAATTTGAACTATATTTCAACGTTTTTTGATGGTTCTAAGCCACCAAACACACTTAAAGCATGCAGAATCGACTCAGAATAGGAAAAGGAGACGTTTAGGTCAATTTTATGCATTCTGGCGTTCGTAGATACAAGAAAACTGTTAAAATTCTTCAGAAACGTCACTTTTGAAGTGTTTTCTTGTACTTTTAAGCCAATCAGATACCCTACGGGCTCGGAAAGTGCAACGAAACCTTCAAATTTTAGCTAGAAACTGTATTTTTGTCGATTTTTATTGAATTTGAACTATATTTCAACGTTTTTTGATGGTTCTGAGCCACCAAACACACTTAAAGCATGCAGAATCGACTCAGAATAGGAAAAGGAGACGTTTAGGTCAATTTTATGCATTCTGGCGTTCGTAGATACAAGAAAACTGTTAAAATTCTTCAGAAACGTCACTTTTGAAGTGTTTTCTTGTACTTTTAAGCCAATCAGATACCCAACGGGCTCGGAAAGTGCAACGAAACCATCAAATTTTAGCTAGAAACTGTATTTTTGTCGATTTTTATTGAATTTGAACTATTTCAACGTTTTTTGATGGTTCTGAGCCACCAAACACACTTAAAGCATGCAGAATCGACTCAGAATAGGAAAAGGAGACGTTTAGGTCAATTTTATGCATTCTGGCGTTCGTAGATACAAGAAAACTGTTAAAATTCTTCAGAAACGTCACTTTTGAAGTGTTTTCTTGTACTTTTAAGCCAATCAGATACCCTACGGGCTCGGAAAGTGCAACGAAACCATCAAATTTTAGCTAGAAACTGTATTTTTGTCGGTTTTTATTGAATTTGAACTATATTTCAACGTTTTTTGATGGTTCTGAGCCACCAAACACACTTAAAGCATGCAGAATCGACTCAGAATAGGAAAAGGAGACGTTTAGGTCAATTTTATGCATTCTGGCGTTCGTAGATACAAGAAAACTGTTAAAATTCTTCAGAAACGTCACTTTTGAAGTGTTTTCTTGTACTTTTAAGCCAATCAGATACCCTACGGGCTCGGAAAGTGCAACGAAACCATCAAATTTTAGCTAGAAACTGTATTTTTGTCGATTTTTATTTAATTTGAACTATATTTCAACGTTTTTTGATGGTTCTGAGCCACCAAACACACTTAAAGCATGCAGAATCGACTCAGAATAGGAAAAGGAGACGTTTAGGTCAATTTTATGCATTCTGGCGTTCGTAGATACAAGAAAACTGTTAAAATTCTTCAGAAACGTCACTTTTGAAGTGTTTTCTTGTACTTTTAAGCCAATCAGATACCCTACGGGCTCGGAAAGTGCAACGAAACCATCAAATTTTAGCTAGAAACTGTATTTTTGTCGATTTTTATTGAATTTGAACTATATTTCAACGTTTTTTGATAGTTCTGAGCCACCAAACACACTTAAAGCATGCAGAATCGACTCAGAATAGGAAAAGGAGACGTTTAGGTCAATTTTATGCATTCTGGCGTTCGTAGATACAAGAAAACTGTTAAAATTCTTCAGAAACGTCACTTTTGAAGTGTTTTCTTGTACTTTTAAGCCAATCAGATACCCTACGGGCTCGGAAAGTGCAACGAAACCATCAAATTTTAGCTAGAAACTGTATTTTTGTCGGTTTTTATTGAATTTGAACTATATTTCAACGTTTTTTGATGGTTCTGAGCCACCAAACACACTTAAAGCATGCAGAATCGACTCAGAATAGGAAAAGGAGACGTTTAGGTCAATTTTATGCATTCTGGCGTTCGTAGATACAAGAAAACTGTTAAAATTCTTCAGAAACGTCACTTTTGAAGTGTTTTCTTGTACTTTTAAGCCAATCAGATACCCTACGGGCTCGGAAAGTGCAACGAAACCATCAAATTTTAGCTAGAAACTGTATTTTTGTCGATTTTTATTTAATTTGAACTATATTTCAACGTTTTTTGATGGTTCTGAGCCACCAAACACACTTAAAGCATGCAGAATCGACTCAGAATAGGAAAAGGAGACGTTTAGGTCAATTTTATGCATTCTGGCGTTCGTAGATACAAGAAAACTGTTAAAATTCTTCAGAAACGTCACTTTTGAAGTGTTTTCTTGTACTTTTAAGCCAATCAGATACCCTACGGGCTCGGAAAGTGCAACGAAACCATCAAATTTTAGCTAGAAACTGTATTTTTGTCGATTTTTATTGAATTTGAACTATATTTCAACGTTTTTTGATGGTTCTGAGCCACCAAACACTCTTAAAGCATGTAGAATCGACTCAGAATAGGAAAAGGAGACGTTTAGGTCAATTTTATGCATTCTGGCGTTCGTAGATACAAGAAAACTGTTAAAATTCTTCAGAAACGTCACTTTTGAAGTGTTTTCTTGTACTTTTAAGCCAATCAGATACCCTACGGGCTCGGAAAGTGCAACGAAACCATCAAATTTTAGCTAGAAACTGTATTTTTGTCGTTTTTTATTGAATTTGAACTATATTTCAACGTTTTTTGATGGTTCTGAGCCACCAAACACACTTAAAGCGTGCAGAATCGACTCAGAATAGGAAAAGGAGACGTTTAGGTCAATTTTATGCATTCTGGCGTTCGTAGATACAAGAAAACTGTTAAAATTCTTCAGAAACGTCACTTTTGAAGTGTTTTCTTGTACTTTTAAGCCAATCAGATACCCTACGGGCTCGGAAAGTGCAACGAAACCATCAAATTTTAGCTAGAAACTGTATTTTTGTCGATTTTTATTGAATTTGAACTATATTTCAACGTTTTTTGATGGTTCTGAGCCACCAAACACACTTAAAGCATGCAGAATCGACTCAGAATAGGAAAAGGAGACGTTTAGGTCAATTTTATGCATTCTGGCGTTCGTAGATACAAGAAAACTGTTAAAATTCTTCAGAAACGTCACTTTTGAAGTGTTTTCTTGTACTTTTAAGCCAATCAGATACCCTACGGGCTCGGAAAGTGCAACGAAACCATCAAATTTTAGCTAGAAACTGTATTTTTGTCGATTTTTATTGAATTTGAACAATATTTCAACGTTTTTTGATGGTTCTGAGCCACCAAACACACTTAAAGCATGCAGAATCGACTCAGAATAGGAAAAGGAGACGTTTAGGTCAATTTTATGCATTCTGGCGTTCGTAGATACAAGAAAACTGTTAAAATTCTTCAGAAACGTCACTTTTGAAGTGTTTTCTTGTACTTTTAAGCCAATCAGATACCCAACGGGCTCGGAAAGTGCAACGAAACCATCAAATTTTAGCTAGAAACTGTATTTTTGTCGATTTTTATTGAATTTGAACTATATTTCAAAGTTTTTTGATGGTTCTGAGCCACCAAACACACTTAAAGCATGCAGAATCGACTCAGAATAGGAAAAGGAGACGTTTAGGTCAATTTTATGCATTCTGGCGTTCGTAGATACAAGAAAACTGTTAAAATTCTTCAGAAACGTCACTTTTGAAGTGTTTTCTTGTACTTTTAAGCCAATCAGATACCCTACGGGCTCGGAAAGTGCAACGAAACCATCAAATTTTAGCTAGAAACTGTATTTTTGTCGATTTTTATTGAATTTGAACTATATTTCAAAGTTTTTTGATGGTTCTGAGCCACCAAACACACTTAAAGCATGCAGAATCGACTCAGAATAGGAAAAGGAGACGTTTAGGTCAATTTTATGCATTCTGGCGTTCGTAGATACAAGAAAACTGTAAAAATTCTTCAGAAACGTCACTTTTGAAGTGTTTTCTTGTACTTTTAAGCCAATCAGATACCCTACGGGCTCGGAAAGTGCAACGAAACCATCAAATTTTAGCTAGAAACTGTATTTTTGTCGATTTTTATTGAATTTGAACTATATTTCAACGTTTTTTGATGGTTCTGAGCCACCAAACACACTTAAAGCATGCAGAATCGACTCAGAATAGGAAAAGGAGACGTTTAGGTCAATTTTATGCATTCTGGCGTTCGTAGATACAAGAAAACTGTTAAAATTCTTCAGAAACGTCACTTTTGAAGTGTTTTCTTGTACTTTTAAGCCAATCAGATACCCTACGGGCTCGGAAAGTGCAACGAAACCATCAAATTTTAGCTAGAAACTGTATTTTTGTCGATTTTTATTGAATTTGAACTATATTTCAACGTTTTTTGATGGTTCTGAGCCACCAAACACACTTAAAGCATGCAGAATCGACTCAGAATAGGAAAAGGAGACGTTTAGGTCAATTTTATGCATTCTGGCGTTCGTAGATACAAGAAAACTGTTAAAATTCTTCAGAAACGTCACTTTTGAAGTGTTTTCTTGTACTTTTAAGCCAATCAGATACCCTACGGGCTCGGAAAGTGCAACGAAACCATCAAATTTTAGCTAGAAACTGTATTTTTGTCGATTTTTATTGAATTTGAACTATATTTCAACGTTTTTTGATGGTTCTGAGCCACCAAACACACTTAAAGCATGCAGAATCGACTCAGAATAGGAAAAGGAGACGTTTAGGTCAATTTTATGCATTCTGGCGTTCGTAGATACAAGAAAACTGTTAAAATTCTTCAGAAACGTCACTTTTGAAGTGTTTTCTTGTACTTTTAAGCCAATCAGATACCCTACGGGCTCGGAAAGTGCAACGAAACCATCAAATTTTAGCTAGAAACTGTATTTTTGTCGATTTTTATTGAATTTGAACTATATTTCAACGTTTTTTGATGGTTCTGAGCCACCAAACACACTTAAAGCATGCAGAATCGACTCAGAATAGGAAAAGGAGACGTTTAGGTCAATTTTATGCATTCTGGCGTTCGTAGATACAAGAAAACTGTTAAAATTCTTCAGAAACGTCACTTTTGAAGTGTTTTCTTGTACTTTTAAGCCAATCAGATACCCTACGGGCTCGGAAAGTGCAACGAAACCATCAAATTTTAGCTAGAAACTGTATTTTTGTCGATTTTTATTGAATTTGAACTATATTTCAACGTTTTTTGATGGTTCTGAGCCACCAAACACACTTAAAGCATGCAGAATCGACTCAGAATAGGAAAAGGAGACGTTTAGGTCAATTTTATGCATTCTGGCGTTCGTAGATACAAGAAAACTGTTAAAATTCTTCAGAAACGTCACTTTTGAAGTGTTTTCTTGTACTTTTAAGCCAATCAGATACCCTACGGGCTCGGAAAGTGCAACGAAACCATCAAATTTTAGCTAGAAACTGTATTTTTGTCGATTTTTATTGAATTTGAACTATATTTCAACGTTTTTTGATGGTTCTGAGCCACCAAACACACTTAAAGCATGCAGAATCGACTCAGAATAGGAAAAGGAGACGTTTAGGTCAATTTTATGCATTCTGGCGTTCGTAGATACAAGAAAACTGTTAAAATTCTTCAGAAACGTCACTTTTGAAGTGTTTTCTTGTACTTTTAGGCCAATCAGATACCCTACGGGCTCGGAAAGTGCAACGAAACTATCAAATTTTAGCTAGAAACTGTATTTTTGTCGATTTTTATTGAATTTGAACTATATTTCAACGTTTTTTGATGGTTCTGAGCCACCAAACACACTTAAAGCATGCAGAATCGACTCAGAATAGTAAAAGGAGACGTTTAGGTCAATTTTATGCATTCTGGCGTTCGTAGATACAAGAAAACTGTTAAAATTCTTCAGAAACGTCACTTTTGAAGTGTTTTCTTGTACTTTTAAGCCAATCAGATACCCTACGGGCTCGGAAAGTGCAACAAAACCATCAAATTTTAGTTAGAAACTGTATTTTTGTCGATTTTTATTGAATTTGAACTATATTTCAACGTTTTTTGATGGTTCTGAGCCACCAAACACACTTAAAGCATGCAGAATCGACTCAGAATAGGAAAAGGAGACGTTTAGGTCAATTTTATGCATTCTGGCGTTCGTAGATACAAGAAAACTGTTAAAATTCTTCAGAAACGTCACTTTTGAAGTGTTTTGTTGTCCTTTTAAGCCAATCAGATACCCTACGGGCTCGGAAAGTGCAACGAAACCATCAAATTTTAGCTAGAAACTGTATTTTTGTCGATTTTTATTGAATTTGAACTATATTTCAACGTTTTTTGATGGTTCTGAGCCACCAAACACACTTAAAGCATGCAGAATCGACTCAGAATAGGAAAAGGAGACGTTTAGGTCAATTTTATGCATTCTGGCGTTCGTAGATACAAGAAAACTGTTAAAATTCTTCAGAAACGTCACTTTTGAAGTGTTTTCTTGTACTTTTAAGCCAATCAGATACCCTACGGGCTCGGAAAGTGCAACGAAACCATCAAATTTTAGCTAGAAACTGTATTTTTGTCGATTTTTATTGAATTTGAACTATATTTCAACGTTTTTTGATGGTTCTGAGCCACCAAACACACTTAAAGCATGCAGAATCGACTCAGAATAGGAAAAGGAGACGTTTAGGTCAATTTTATGCATTCTGGCGTTCGTAGATACAAGAAAACTGTTAAAATTCTTCAGAAACGTCACTTTTGAAGTGTTTTCTTGTACTTTTAGGCCAATCAGATACCCTACGGGCTCGGAAAGTGCAACGAAACCATCAAATTTTAGCTAGAAACTGTATTTTTGTCGATTTTTATTGAATTTGAACTATATTTCAACGTTTTTTGATGGTTCTGAGCCACCAAACACACTTAAAGCTTGCAGAATCGACTCAGAATAGGAAAAGGAGACGTTTAGGTCAATTTTATGCATTCTGGCGTTCGTAGATACAAGAAAACTGTTAAAATTCTTCAGAAACGTCACTTTTGAAGTGTTTTCTTGTACTTTTAAGCCAATCAGATACCCTACGGGCTCGGAAAGTGCAACGAAACCATCAAATTTTAGCTAGAAACTGTATTTTTGTCGATTTTTATTGAATTTGAACTATATTTCAACGTTTTTTGATGGTTCTGAGCCACCAAACACACTTAAAGCATGCAGAATCGACTCAGAATAGGAAAAGGAGACGTTTAGGTCAATTTTATGCATTCTGGCGTTCGTAGATACAAGAAAACTGTTAAAATTCTTCAGAAACGTCACTTTTGAAGTGTTTTCTTGTACTTTTAAGCCAATCAGATACCCTACGGGCTCGGAAAGTGCAAAGAAACCATCAAATTTTAGCTAGAAACTGTATTTTTGTCGATTTTTATTGAATTTGAACTATATTTCATCGTTTTTTGATGGTTCTGAGCCACCAAACACACTTAATGCATGCAGAATCGACTCAGAATAGGAAAAGGAGACGTTTAGGTCAATTTTATGCATTCTGGCGTTCGTAGATACAAGAAAACTGTTAAAATTCTTCAGAAACGTCACTTTTGAAGTGTTTTCTTGTACTTTTAAGCCAATCAGATACCCAACGGGCTCGGAAACTGCAAAGAAACCATCAAATTTTAGCTAGAAACTGTATTTTTGTCGATTTTTATTGAATTTGAACTATATTTCAACGTTTTTTGATGGTTCTGAGCCACCAAACACACTTAAAGCATGCAGAATCGACTCAGAATAGGAAAAGGAGACGTTTAGGTCAATTTTATGCATTCTGGCGTTCGTAGATACAAGAAAACTGTTAAAATTCTTCAGAAACGTCACTTTTGAAGTGTTTTCTTGTACTTTTAAGCCAATCAGATACCCAACGGGCTCGGAAAGTGCAAAGAAACCATCAAATTTTAGCTAGAAACTGTATTTTTGTCGATTTTTATTGAATTTGAACTATATTTCAACGTTTTTTGATGGTTCTGAGCCACCAAACACACTTAAAGCATGCAGAATCGACTCAGAATAGGAAAAGGAGACGTTTAGGTCAATTTTATGCATTCTGGCGTTCGTAGATACAAGAAAACTGTTAAAATTCTTCAGAAACGTCACTTTTGAAGTGTTTTCTTGTACTTTTAAGCCAATCAGATACCCTACGGGCTCGGAAAGTGCAACGAAACCATCAAATTTTAGCTAGAAACTGTATTTTTGTCGATTTTTATTGAATTTGAACTATATTTCAACGTTTTTTGATGGTTCTGAGCCACCAAACACACTTGAAGCATGCAGAATCGACTCAGAATAGGAAAAGGAGACGTTTAGGTCAATTTTATGCATTCTGGCGTTCGTAGATACAAGAAAACTGTTAAAATTCTTCAGAAACGTCACTTTTGAAGTGTTTTCTTGTACTTTTAAGCCAATCAGAAACCCTACGGGCTCGGAAAGTGCAACGAAACCATCAAATTTTAGCTAGAAACTGTATTTTTGTCGATTTTTATTGAATTTGAACTATATTTCAACGTTTTTTGATGGTTCTGAGCCACCAAACACACTTAAAGCATGCAGAATCGACTCAGAATAGGAAAAGGAGACGTTTAGGTCAATTTTATGCATTCTGGCGTTCGTAGATACAAGAAAACAGTTAAAATTCTTCAGAAACGTCACTTTTGAAGTGTTTTCTTGTACTTTTAAGCCAATCAGATACCCTACGGGCTCGGAAAGTGCAACGAAACCATCAAATTTTAGCTAGAAACTGTATTTTTGTCGATTTTTATTGAATTTGAACTATATTTCAACGTTTTTTGATGGTTCTGAGCCACCAAACACACTTAAAGCATGCAGAATCGACTCAGAATAGGAAAAGGAGACGTTTAGGTCAATTTTATGCATTCTGGCGTTCGTAGATACAAGAAAACTGTTAAAATTCTTCAGAAACGTCACTTTTGAAGTGTTTTCTTGTACTTTTAGCCAATCAGATACCCTACGGGCTCGGAAAGTGCAACGAAACCATCAAATTTTAGCTAGAAACTGTATTTTTGTCGATTTTTATTGAATTTGAACTATATTTCAACGTTTTTTGATGGTTCTGAGCCACCAAACACACTTAAAGCATGCAGAATCGACTCAGAATAGGAAAAGGAGACGTTTAGGTCAATTTTATGCATTCTGGCGTTCGTAGATACAAGAAAACTGTTAAAATTCTTCAGAAACGTCACTTTTGAAGTGTTTTCTTGTACTTTTAAGCCAATCAGATACCCTACGAGCTCGGAAAGTGCAACGAAACCATCAAATTTTAGCTAGAAACTGTATTTTTGTCGATTTTTATTGAATTTGAACTATATTTCAACGTTTTTTGATGGTTCTGAGCCACCAAACACACTTAAAGCATGCAGAATCGACTCAGAATAGGAAAAGGAGACGTTTAGGTCAATTTTATGCATTCTGGCGTTCGTAGATACAAGTAAATTGTTAAAATTCTTCAGAAACGTCACTTTTGAAGTGTTTTCTTGTACTTTTAAGCCAATCAGATACCCTACGGGCTCGGAAAGTGCAAAGAAACCGTCAAATTTTAGCTAGAAACTGTATTTTTGTCGATTTTTATTGAATTTGAACTATATTTCATCGTTTTTTGATGGTTCTGAGCCACCAAACACACTTAATGCATGCAGAATCGACTCAGAATAGGAAAAGGAGACGTTTAGGTCAATTTTATGCATTCTGGCGTTCGTAGATACAAGAAAACTGTTAAAATTCTTCAGAAACGTCACTTTTGAAGTGTTTTCTTGTACTTTTAAGCCAATCAGATACCCAACGGGCTCGGAAAGTGCAAAGAAACCATCAAATTTTAGCTAGAAACTGTATTTTTGTCGATTTTTATTGAATTTGAACTATATTTCAACGTTTTTTGATGGTTCTGAGCCACCAAACACACTTAAAGCATGCAGAATCGACTCAGAATAGGAAAAGGAGACGTTTAGGTCAATTTTATGCATTCTGGCGTTCGTAGATACAAGAAAACTGTTAAAATTCTTCAGAAACGTCACTTTTGAAGTGTTTTCTTGTACTTTTAAGCCAATCAGATACCCTACGGGCTCGGAAAGTGCAACGAAACCATCAAATTTTAGCTAGAAACTGTATTTTTGTCGATTTTTATTGAATTTGAACTATATTTCAACGTTTTTTGATGGTTCTGAGCCACCAAACACACTTGAAGCATGCAGAATCGACTCAGAATAGGAAAAGGAGACGTTTAGGTCAATTTTATGCATTCTGGCGTTCGTAGATACAAGAAAACTGTTAAAATTCTTCAGAAACGTCACTTTTGAAGTGTTTTCTTGTACTTTTAAGCCAATCAGAAACCCTACGGGCTCGGAAAGTGCAACGAAACCATCAAATTTTAGCTAGAAACTGTATTTTTGTCGATTTTTATTGAATTTGAACTATATTTCAACGTTTTTTGATGGTTCTGAGCCACCAAACACACTTAAAGCATGCAGAATCGACTCAGAATAGGAAAAGGAGACGTTTAGGTCAATTTTATGCATTCTGGCGTTCGTAGATACAAGAAAACAGTTAAAATTCTTCAGAAACGTCACTTTTGAAGTGTTTTCTTGTACTTTTAAGCCAATCAGATACCCTACGGGCTCGGAAAGTGCAACGAAACCATCAAATTTTAGCTAGAAACTGTATTTTTGTCGATTTTTATTGAATTTGAACTATATTTCAACGTTTTTTGATGGTTCTGAGCCACCAAACACACTTAAAGCATGCAGAATCGACTCAGAATAGGAAAAGGAGACGTTTAGGTCAATTTTATGCATTCTGGCGTTCGTAGATACAAGAAAACTGTTAAAATTCTTCAGAAACGTCACTTTTGAAGTGTTTTCTTGTACTTTTAAGCCAATCAGATACCCTACGGGCTCGGAAAGTGCAACGAAACCATCAAATTTTAGCTAGAAACTGTATTTTTGTCGATTTTTATTGAATTTGAACTATATTTCAACGTTTTTTGATGGTTCTGAGCCACCAAACACACTTAAAGCATGCAGAATCGACTCAGAATAGGAAAAGGAGACGTTTAGGTCAATTTTATGCATTCTGGCGTTCGTAGATACAAGAAAACTGTTAAAATTCTTCAGAAACGTCACTTTTGAAGTGTTTTCTTGTACTTTTAAGCCAATCAGATACCCTACGGGCTCGGAAAGTGCAAAGAAACCGTCAAATTTTAGCTAGAAACTGTATTTTTGTCGATTTTTATTGAATTTGAACTATATTTCATCGTTTTTTGATGGTTCTGAGCCACCAAACACACTTAATGCATGCAGAATCGACTCAGAATAGGAAAAGGAGACGTTTAGGTCAATTTTATGCATTCTGGCGTTCGTAGATACAAGAAAACTGTTAAAATTCTTCAGAAACGTCACTTTTGAAGTGTTTTCTTGTACTTTTAAGCCAATCAGATACCCAACGGGCTCGGAAAGTGCAAAGAAACCATCAAATTTTAGCTAGAAACTGTATTTTTGTCGATTTTTATTGAATTTGAACTATATTTCAACGTTTTTTGATGGTTCTGAGCCACCAAACACACTTAAAGCATGCAGAATCGACTCAGAATAGGAAAAGGAGACGTTTAGGTCAATTTTATGCATTCTGGCGTTCGTAGATACAAGAAAACTGTTAAAATTCTTCAGAAACGTCACTTTTGAAGTGTTTTCTTGTACTTTTAAGCCAATCAGATACCCTACGGGCTCGGAAAGTGCAACGAAACCATCAAATTTTAGCTAGAAACTGTATTTTTGTCGATTTTTATTGAATTTGAACTATATTTCAACGTTTTTTGATGGTTCTGAGCCACCAAACACACTTGAAGCATGCAGAATCGACTCAGAATAGGAAAAGGAGACGTTTAGGTCAATTTTATGCATTCTGGCGTTCGTAGATACAAGAAAACTGTTAAAATTCTTCAGAAACGTCACTTTTGAAGTGTTTTCTTGTACTTTTAAGCCAATCAGAAACCCTACGGGCTCGGAAAGTGCAACGAAACCATCAAATTTTAGCTAGAAACTGTATTTTTGTCGATTTTTATTGAATTTGAACTATATTTCAACGTTTTTTGATGGTTCTGAGCCACCAAACACACTTAAAGCATGCAGAATCGACTCAGAATAGGAAAAGGAGACGTTTAGGTCAATTTTATTCATTCTGGCGTTCGTAGATACAAGAAAAACAGTTAAAATTCTTCAGAAACGTCACTTTTGAAGTGTTTTCTTGTACTTTTAAGCCAATCAGATACCCTACGGGCTCGGAAAGTGCAACGAAACCATCAAATTTTAGCTAGAAACTGTATTTTTGTCGATTTTTATTGAATTTGAACTATATTTCAACGTTTTTTGATGGTTCTGAGCCACCAAACACACTTAAAGCATGCAGAATCGACTCAGAATAGGAAAAGGAGACGTTTAGGTCAATTTTATGCATTCTGGCGTTCGTAGATACAAGAAAACTGTTAAAATTCTTCAGAAACGTCACTTTTGAAGTGTTTTCTTGTACTTTTAAGCCAATCAGATACCCTACGGGCTCGGAAAGTGCAACGAAACCATCAAATTTAGCTAGAAACTGTATTTTTGTCGATTTTTATTGAATTTGAACTATATTTCAACGTTTTTTGATGGTTCTGAGCCACCAAACACACTTAAAGCATGCAGAATCGACTCAGAATAGGAAAAGGAGACGTTTAGGTCAATTTTATGCATTCTGGCGTTCGTAGATACAAGAAAACTGTTAAAATTCTTCAGAAACGTCACTTTTGAAGTGTTTTCTTGTACTTTTAAGCCAATCAGATACCCTACGGGCTCGGAAAGTGCAACGAAACCATCAAATTTTAGCTAGAAACTGTATTTTTGTCGATTTTTATTGAATTTGAACTATATTTCAACGTTTTTTGATGGTTCTGAGCCACCAAACACACTTAAAGCATGCAGAATCGACTCAGAATAGGAAAAGGAGACGTTTAGGTCAATTTTATGCATTCTGGCGTTCGTAGATACAAGAAAACTGTTAAAATTCTTCAGAAACGTCACTTTTGAAGTATTTTCTTGTACTTTTAAGCCAATCAGATACCCTACGGGCTCGGAAAGTGCAACGAAACCATCAAATTTTAGCTAGAAACTGTATTTTTGTCGATTTTTATTGAATTTGAACTATATTTCAACGTTTTTTGATAGTTCTGAGCCACCAAACACACTTAAAGCATGCAGAATCGACTCAGAATAGGAAAAGGAGAAGTTTAGGTCAATTTTATGCATTCTGGCGTTCGTAGATACAAGAAAACTGTTAAAATTCTTCAGAAACGTCACTTTTGAAGTGTTTTCTTGTACTTTTAAGCCAATCAGATACCCAACGGGCTCGGAAAGTGCAACGAAACCATCAAATTTTAGCTAGAAACTGTATTTTTGTCGATTTTTATTGAATTTGAACTATATTTCAACGTTTTTTGATGGTTCTGAGCCACCAAACACACTTAAAGCATGCAGAATCGACTCAGAATAGGAAAAGGAGACGTTTAGGTCAATTTTATGCATTCTGGCGTTCGTAGATACAAGAAAACTGTTAAAATTCTTCAGAAACGTCACTTTTGAAGTGTTTTCTTGTACTTTTAAGCCAATCAGATACCCTACGGGCTCGGAAAGTGCAACGAAACCATCAAATTTTAGCTAGAAACTGTATTTTTGTCGATTTTTGTTGAATTTGAACTATATTTCAACGTTTTTTGATGGTTCTGAGCCACCAAACACACTTAAAGCATGCAGAATCGACTCAGAATAGGAAAAGGAGACGTTTAGGTCAATTTTATGCATACTGGCGTTCGTAGATACAAGAAAACTGTTAAAATTCTTCAGAAACGTCACTTTTGAAGTGTTTTCTTGTACTTTTAAGCCAATCAGATACCCTACGGGCTCGGAAAGTGCAACGAAACCATCAAATTTTAGCTAGAAACTGTATTTTTGTCGATTTTTATTGAATTTGAACTATATTTCAACGTTTTTTGATGGTTCTGAGCCACCAAACACACTTAAAGCATGCAGAATCGACTCAGAATAGGAAAAGGAGACGTTTAGGTCAATTTTATGCATTCTGGCGTTCGTAGATACAAGAAAACTGTTAAAATTCTTCAGAAACGTCACTTTTGAAGTGTTTTCTTGTACTTTTAAGCCAATCAGATACCCTACGGGCTCGGAAAGTGCAACGAAACCATCAAATTTTAGCTAGAAACTGTATTTTTGTCGATTTGTATTGAATTTGAACTATATTTCAACGTTTTTTGATAGTTCTGAGCCACCAAACACACTTAAAGCATGCAGAATCGACTCAGAATAGGAAAAGGAGAAGTTTAGGTCAATTTTATGCATTCTGGCGTTCGTAGATACAAGAAAACTGTTAAAATTCTTCAGAAACGTCACTTTTGAAGTGTTTTCTTGTACTTTTAAGCCAATCAGATACCCTACGGTCTCGGAAAGTGCAACGAAACCATCAAATTTTAGCTAGAAACTGTATTTTTGTCGATTTTTATTGAATTTGAACTATATTTCAACGTTTTTTGATGGTTCTGAGCCACCAAACACACTTAAAGCATGCAGAATCGACTCAGAATAGGAAAAGGAGACGTTTAGGTCAATTTTATGCATTCTGGCGTTCGTAGATACAAGAAAACTGTTAAAATTCTTCAGAAACGTCACTTTTGAAGTGTTTTCTTGTACTTTTAAGCCAATCAGATACCCTACGGGCTCGGAAAGTGCAACGAAACCATCAAATTTTAGCTAGAAACTGTATTTTTGTCGATTTTTATTGAATTTGAACTATATTTCAACGTTTTTTGATGGTTCTGAGCCACCAAACACACTTAAAGCATGCAGAATCGACTCAGAATAGGAAAAGGAAACGTTTAGGTCAATTTTATGCATTCTGGCGTTCGTAGATACAAGAAAACTGTTAAAATTCTTCAGAAACGTCACTTTTGAAGTGTTTTCTTGTACTTTTAAGCCAATCAGATACCCTACGGGCTCGGAAAGTGCAACGAAACCATCAAATTTTAGCTAGAAACTGTATTTTTGTCGATTTTTATTGAATTTGAACTATATTTCAACGTTTTTTGATGGTTCTGAGCCACCAAACACACTTAAAGCATGCAGAATCGACTCAGAATAGGAAAAGGAGACGTTTAGGTCAATTTTAAGCATTGTGGCGTTCGTAGATACAAGAAAACTGTTAAAATTCTTCAGAAACGTCACTTTTGAAGTGTTTTCTTGTAATTTTAAGCCAATCAGATACCCTACGGGCTCGGAAAGTGCAACGAAACCATCAAATTTTAGCTAGAAACTGTATTTTTGTCGATTTTTATTGAATTTGAACTATATTTCAACGTTTTTTGATGGTTCTGAGCCACCAAACACACTTAAAGCATGCAGAATCGACTCAGAATAGGAAAAGGAGACGTTTAGGTCAATTTTATGCATTCTGGCGTTCGTAGATACAAGAAAACTGTTAAAATTCTTCAGAAACGTCACTTTTGAAGTGTTTTCTTGTACTTTTAAGCCAATCAGATACCCTACGGGCTCGGAAAGTGCAACGAAACCATCAAATTTTAGCTAGAAACTGTATTTTTGTCGATTGTTATTGAATTTGAACTATATTTCAACGTTTTTTGATGGTTCTGAGCCACCAAACACACTTAAAGCATGCAGAATCGACTCAGAATAGGAAAAGGAGACGTTTAGGTCAATTTTATGCATTCTGGCGTTCGTAGATACAAGAAAACTGTTAAAATTCTTCAGAAACGTCACTTTTGAAGTGTTTTCTTGTACTTTTAAGCCAATCAGATACCCTACGGGCTCGGAAAGTGCAACGAAACCATCAAATTTTAGCTAGAAACTGTATTTTTGTCGATTTTTATTGAATTTGAACTATATTTCAACGTTTTTTGATGGTTCTGAGCCACCAAACACACTTAAAGCATGCAGAATCGACTCAGAATAGGAAAAGGAGACGTTTAGGTCAATTTTATGCATTCTGGCGTTCGTAGATACAAGAAAACTGTTAAAATTCTTCAGAAACGTCACTTTTGAAGTGTTTTCTTGTACTTTTAAGCCAATCAGATACCCTACGGGCTCGGAAAGTGCAACGAAACCATCAAATTTTAGCTAGAAACTGTATTTTTGTCGATTTTTATTGAATTTGAACTATATTTCAACGTTTTTTGATGGTTCTGAGCCACCAAACACACTTAAAGCATGCAGAATCGACTCAGAATAGGAAAAGGAGACGTTTAGGTCAATTTTATGCATTCTGGCGTTCGTAGATACAAGAAAACTGTTAAAATTCTTCAGAAACGTCACTTTTGAAGTGTTTTCTTGTACTTTTAAGCCAATCAGATAACCTACGGGCTCGGAAAGTGCAACGAAACCATCAAATTTTAGCTAGAAACTGTATTTTTGTCGATTTTTTTTGAATTTGAACTATATTTCAACGTTTTTTGATGGTTCTGAGCCACCAAACACACTTAAAGCATGCAGAATCGACTCAGAATAGGAAAAGGAGACGTTTAGGTCAATTTTATGCATTCTGGCGTTCGTAGATACAAGAAAACTGTTAAAATTCTTCAGAAACGTCACTTTTGAAGTGTTTTCTTGTACTTTTAAGCCAATCAGATACCCTACGGGCTCGGGAAGTGCAACGAAACCATCAAATTTTAGCTAGAAACTGTATTTTTGTCGATTTTTATTGAATTTGAACTATATTTCAACGTTTTTTGATGGTTCTGAGCCACCAAACACACTTAAAGCATGCAGAATCGACTCAGAATAGGAAAAAGAGACGTTTAGGTCAATTTTATGCATTCTGGCGTTCGTAGATACAAGAAAACTGTTAAAATTCTTCAGAAACGTCACTTTTGAAGTGTTTTCTTGTACTTTTAAGCCAATCAGATAACCTACGGGCTCGGAAAGTGCAACGAAACCATCAAATTTTAGCTAGAAACTGTATTTTTGTCGATTTTTATTGAATTTGAACTATATTTCAATGTTTTTTGATGGTTCTGAGCCACCAAACACACTTAAAGCATGCAGAATCGACTCAGAATAGGAAAAGGAGACGTTTAGGTCAATTTTATGCATTCTGGCGTTCGTAGATACAAGAAAACTGTTAAAATTCTTCAGAAACGTCACTTTTGAAGTGTTTTCTTGTACTTTTAAGCCAATCAGATACCCTACGGGCTCGGAAAGTGCAACGAAACCATCAAATTTTAGCTAGAAACTGTATTTTTGTCGATTTTTATTGAATTTGAACCATATTTCAACGTTTTTTGATGGTTCTGAGCCACCAAACACACTTAAAGCATGCAGAATCGACTCAGAATAGGAAAAGGAGACGTTTAGGTCAATTTTATGCATTCTGGCGTTCGTAGATACAAGAAAACTGTTAAAATTCTTCAGAAACGTCACTTTTGAAGTGTTTTCTTGTACTTTTAAGCCAATCAGATACCCTACGGGCTCGGAAAGTGCAACGAAACCATCAAATTTTAGCTAGAAACTGTATTTTTGTCGATTTTTATTGAATTTGAACTATATTTCAACGTTTTTTGATGGTTCTGAGCCACCAAACACACTTAAAGCATGCAGAATCGACTCAGAATAGGAAAAGGAGACGTTTAGGTCAATTTTATGCATTCTGGCGTTCGTAGATACAAGAAAACTGTTAAAATTCTTCAGAAACGTCACTTTTGAAGTGTTTTCTTGTACTTTTAAGCCAATCAGATACCCTACGGGGTCGGAAAGTGCAACGAAACCATCAAATTTTAGCTAGAAACTGTATTTTTGTCGATTTTTATTGAATTTGAACTATATTTCAACGTTTTTTGATGGTTCTGAGCCACCAAACACACTTAAAGCATGCAGAATCGACTCAGAATAGGAAAAGGAGACGTTTAGGTCAATTTTATGCATTCTGGCGTTCGTAGATACAAGAAAACTGTTAAAATTCTTCAGAAACGTCACTTTTGAAGTGTTTTCTTGTACTTTTAAGCCAATCAGATACCCTACGGGCTCGGAAAGTGCAACGAAACCATCAAATTTTAGCTAGAAACTGTATTTTTGTCGATTTTTATTGAATTTGAACTATATTTCAACGTTTTTTGATGGTTCTGAGCCACCAAACACACTTAAAGCATGCAGAATCGACTCAGAATAGGAAAAGGAGACGTTTAGGTCAATTTTATGCATTCTGGCGTTCGTAGATACAAGAAAACTGTTAAAATTCTTCAGGAACGTCACTTTTGAAGTGTTTTCTTGTACTTTTAAGCCAATCAGATACCCAACGGGCTCGGAAAGTGCAACGAAACCATCAAATTTTAGCTAGAAACTGTATTTTTGTCGATTTTTATTGAATTTGAACTATATTTCAACGTTTTTTGATGGTTCTGAGCCACCAAACACACTTAAAGCATGCAGAATCGACTCAGAATAGGAAAAGGAGACGTTTAGGTCAATTTTATGCATTCTGGCGTTCGTAGATACAAGAAAACTGTTAAAATTCTTCAGAAACGTCACTTTTGAAGTGTTTTCTTGTACTTTTAAGCCAATCAGATACCCTACGGGCTCGGAAAGTGCAACGAAACCATCAAATTTTAGCTAGAAACTGTATTTTTGTCGATTTTTATTGAATTTGAACTATATTTCAACGTTTTTTGATGGTTCTGAGCCACCAAACACACTTAAAGCATGCAGAATCGACTCAGAATAGGAAAAGGAGACGTTTAGGTCAATTTTATGCATTCTGGCGTTCGTAGATACAAGAAAACTGTTAAAATTCTTCAGAAACGTCACTTTTGAAGTGTTTTCTTGTACTTTTAAGCCAATCAGATACCCTACGGGCTCGGAAAGTGCAACGAAACCATCAAATTTTAGCTAGAAACTGTATTTTTGTCGATTTTTATTGAATTTGAACTATATTTCAACGTTTTTTGATGGTTCTGAGCCACCAAACACACTTAAAGCATGCAGAATCGACTCAGAATAGGAAAAGGAGACGTTTAGGTCAATTTTATGCATTCTGGCGTTCGTAGATACAAGAAAACTGTTAAAATTCTTCAGAAACGTCACTTTTGAAGTGTTTTCTTGTACTTTTAAGCCAATCAGATACCCTACGGGCTCGGAAAGTGCAACGAAACCATCAAATTTTAGCTAGAAACTGTATTTTTGTCGATTTTTATTGAATTTGAACTATATTTCAACGTTTTTTGATGGTTCTGAGCCACCAAACACACTTAAAGCATGCAGAATCGACTCAGAATAGGAAAAGGAGACGTTTAGGTCAATTTTATGCATTCTGGCGTTCGTAGATACAAGAAAACTGTTAAAATTCTTCAGAAACGTCACTTTTGAAGTGTTTTCTTGTACTTTTAAGCCAATCAGGTACCCTAGGGGCTCGGAAAGTGCAACGAAACCATCAAATTTTAGCTAGAAACTGTATTTTTGTCGATTTTTATTGAATTTGAACTATATTTCAACGTTTTTTGATGGTTCTGAGCCACCAAACACACTTAAAGCATGCAGAATCGACTCAGAATAGGAAAAGGAGAGGTTTAGGTCAATTTTATGCATTCTGGCGTTCGTAGATACAAGAAAACTGTTAAAATTCTTCAGAAACGTCACTTCTGAAGTGTTTTCTTGTACTTTTAAGCCAATCAGATACCCTACGGGCTCGGAAAGTGCAACGAAACCATCAAATTTTAGCTAGAAACTGTATTTTTGTCGATTTTTATTGAATTTGAACTATATTTCAACGTTTTTTGATGGTTCTGAGCCACCAAACACACTTAAAGCATGCAGAATCGACTCAGAATAGGAAAAGGAGACGTTTAGGTCAATTTTATGCATTCTGGCGTTCGTAGATACAAGAAAACTGTTAAAATTCTTCAGAAACGTCACTTTTGAAGTGTTTTCTTGTACTTTTAAGCCAATCAGATACCCTACGGGCTCGGAAAGTGCAACGAAACCATCAAATTTTAGCTAGAAACTGTATTTTTGTCGATTTTTATTGAATTTGAACTATATTTCAACGTTTTTTGATGGTTCTGAGCCACCAAACACACTTAAAGCATGCAGAATCGACTCAGAATAGGAAAAGGAGACGTTTAGGTCAATTTTATGCATTCTGGCGTTCGTAGATACAAGAAAACTGTTAAAATTCTTCAGAAACGTCACTTTTGAAGTGTTTTCTTGTACTTTTAAGCCAATCAGATACCCTACGGGCTCGGAAAGTGCAACGAAACCATCAAATTTTAGCTAGAAACTGTATTTTTGTCGATTTTTATTGAATTTGAACTATATTTCAACGTTTTTTGATGGTTCTGAGCCACCAAACACACTTAAAGCATGCAGAATCGACTCGGAATAGGAAAAGGAGACGTTTAGGTCAATTTTATGCATTCTGGCGTTCGTAGATACAAGAAAACTGTTAAAATTCTTCAGAAACGTCACTTTTGAAGTGTTTTCTTGTACTTTTAGCCAATCAGATACCCCTGCGGGCTCGGAAAGTGCAACGAAACCATCAAATTTTAGCTAGAAACTGTATTTTTGTCGATTTTTATTGAATTTGAACTATATTTCAAGGTTTTTTGATGGTTCTGAGCCACCAAACACACTTAAAGCATGCAGAATCGACTCAGAATAGGAAAAGGAGACGTTTAGGTCAATTTTATGCATTCTGGCGTTCGTTGATACAAGAAAACTGTTAAAATTCTTCAGAAACGTCACTTTTGAAGTGTTTTCTTGTACTTTTAAGCCAATCAGATACTCTACGGGCTCGGAAAGTGCAACGAAACCATCAAATTTTAGCTAGAAACTGTATTTTTGTCGATTTTTATTGAATTTGAACTATATTTCAACGTTTTTTGATGGTTCTGAGCCACCAAACACACTTAAAGCATGCAGAATCGACTCAGAATAGGAAAAGGAGACGTTTAGGTCAATTTTATGCATTCTGGCGTTCGTAGATACAAGAAAACTGTTAAAATTCTTCAGAAACGTCACTTTTGAAGTGTTTTCTTGTACTTTTAAGCCAATCAGATACCCTACGGGCTCGGAAAGTGCAACGAAACCATCAAATTTTAGCTAGAAACTGTATTTTTGTCGATTTTTATTGAATTTGAACTATATTTCAACGTTTTTTGATGGTTCTGAGCCACCAAACACACTTAAAGCATGCAGAATCGACTCAGAATAGGAAAAGGAGACGTTTAGGTCAATTTTATGCATTCTGGCGTTCGTAGATACAAGAAAACTGTTAAAATTCTTCAGAAACGTCACTTTTGAAGTGTTTTCTTGTACTTTTAAGCCAATCAGATACCCTACGGGCTCGCAAAGTGCAACGAAACCATAAAATTTTAGCTAGAAACTGTATTTTTGTCAATTTTTATTGAATTTGAACTATATTTCAACGTTTTTTGATGGTTCTGAGCCACCAAACACACTTAAAGCATGCAGAATCGACTCAGAATAGGAAAAGGAGACGTTTAGGTCAATTTTATGCATTCTGGCGTTCGTAGATACAAGAAAACTGTTAAAATTCTTCAGAAACGTCACTTTTGAAGTGTTTTCTTGTACTTTTAAGCCAATCAGATAGCCCACGGGCTCGGAAAGTGCAACGAAACCATCAAATTTTAGCTAGAAACTGTATTTCTGTCGATTTTTATTGAATTTGAACTATATTTCAACGTTTTTTGATGGTTCTGAGCCACCAAACACACTTAAAGCATGCAGAATCGACTCAGAATAGGAAAAGGAGACGTTTAGGTCAATTTTATGCATTCTGGCGTTCGTAGATACAAGAAAACTGTTAAAATTCTTCAGAAACGTCACTTTTGAAGTGTTTTCTTGTACTTTTAAGCCAATCAGATACCCTACGGGCTCGGAAAGTGCAACGAAACCATCAAATTTTAGCTAGAAACTGTATTTTTGTCGATTTTTATTGAATTTGAACTATATTTCAACGTTTTTTGATGGTTCTGAGCCACCAAACACACTTAAAGCATGCAGAATCGACTCAGAATAGGAAAAGGAGACGTTTAGGTCAATTTTATGCATTCTGGCGTTCGTAGATACAAGAAAACTGTTAAAATTCTTCAGAAACGTCACTTTTGAAGTGTTTTCTTGTACTTTTAAGCCAATCAGATACCCTACGGGCTCGGAAAGTGCAACGAAACCATCAAATTTTAGCTAGAAACTGTATTTTTGTCGATTTTTATTGAATTTGAACTATATTTCAAAGTTTTTTGATGGTTCTGAGCCACCAAACACACTTAAAGCATGCAGAATCGACTCAGAATAGGAAAAGGAGACGTTTAAGTCAATTTTATGCATTCTGGCGTTCGTAGATACAAGAAAACTGTTAAAATTCTTCAGAAACGTCACTTTTGAAGTGTTTTCTTGTACTTTTAAGCCAATCAGATACCCTACGGGCTCGGAAAGTGCAACGAAACCATCAAATTTTAGCTAGAAACTGTATTTTTGTCGATTTTTATTGAATTTGAACTATATTTCAACGTTTTTTGATGGTTCTGAGCCACCAAACACACTTAAAGCATGCAGAATCGACTCAGAATAGGAAAAGGAGACGTTTAGGTCAATTTTATGCATTCTGGCGTTCGTAGATACAAGAAAAACTGTTAAAATTCTTCAGAAACGTCACTTTTGAAGTGTTTTCTTGTACTTTTAAGCCAATCAGATACCCTACGGGCTCGGAAAGTGCAACGAAACCATCAAATTTTAGCTAGAAACTGTATTTTTGTCGATTTTTATTGAATTTGAACTATATTTCAACGTTTTTTGATGGTTCTGAGCCACCAAACACACTTAAAGCATGCAGAATCGACTCAGAATAGGAAAAGGAGACGTTTAGGTCAATTTTATGCATTCTGGCGTTCGTAGATACAAGAAAACTGTTAAAATTCTTCAGAAACGTCACTTTTGAAGTGTTTTCTTGTACTTTTAAGCCAATCAGATACCCTACGGGCTCGGAAAGTGCAACGAAACCATCAAATTTTAGCTAGAAACTGTATTTTTGTCGATTTTTATTGAATTTGAACTATGTATATTTCAACGTTTTTTGATGGTTCTGAGCCACCAAACACACTTAAAGCATGCAGAATCGACTCAGAATAGGAAAAGGAGACGTTTAGGTCAATTTTATGCATTCTGGCGTTCGTAGATACAAGAAAACTGTTAAAATTCTTCAGAAACGTCACTTTTGAAGTGTTTTCTTGTACTTTTAAGCCAATCAGATACCCTACGGGCTCGGAAAGTGCAACGAAACCATCAAATTTTAGCTAGAAACTGTATTTTTGTCGACTTTTATTGAATTTGAACTATATTTCAACGTTTTTTGATGGTTCTGAGCCACCAAACACACTTAAAGCATGCAGAATCGACTCAGAATAGGAAAAGGAGACGTTTAGGTCAATTTTATGCATTCTGGCGTTCGTAGATACAAGAAAACTGTTAAAATTCTTCAGAAACGTCACTTTTGAAGTGTTTTCTTGTACTTATAAGCCAATCAGATACCCTACGGGCTCGGAAAGTGCAACGCAACCATCAAATTTTAGCTAGAAACTGTATTTTTGTCGATTTTTATTGAATTTGAACTATATTTCAACGTTTTTTGATGGTTCTGAGCCACCAAACACACTTAAAGCATGCAGAATCGACTCAGAATAGGAAAAGGAGACGTTTAGGTCAATTTTATGCATTCTGGCGTTCGTAGATACAAGAAAACTGTTAAAATTCTTCAGAAACGTCACTTTTGAAGTGTTTTCTTGTACTTTTAAGCCAATCAGATACCCTACGGGCTCGGAAAGTGCAACGAAACCATCAAATTTTAGCTAGAAACTGTATTTTTGTCGATTTTTATTGAATTTGAACTATATTTCAACGTTTTTTGATGGTTCTGAGCCACCAAACACACTTAAAGCATGCAGAATCGACTCAGAATAGGAAAAGGAGACGTTTAGGTCAATTTTATGCATTCTGGCGTTCGTAGATACAAGAAAACTGTTAAAATTCTTCAGAAACGTCACTTTTGAAGTGTTTTCTTGTACTTTTAAGCCAATCAGATACCCAACGGGCTCGGAAAGTGCAACGAAACCATCAAATTTTAGCTAGAAACTGTATTTTTGTCGATTTTTATTGAATTTGAACTATATATTAAATTCTTATTTAAAATTTTACATGGGAATGTTGACTGTGCTGAACTGTTATCTTACATTATGTTTTTTGTTCCAAGAATTCAGTCAAGATATCATAATATGTTCTTATGTCCAAGAGCCAAAACCAATGTATTAATAAACTCCCCTGCGCACAAAATGATGAAATTAGCGAATGAGTTAGACGAATCATGTGACATTGTCCAGTGTAACTACACTGAATTAATAAATTGTGCAAAATCAATATTTAAATAAGAATAAGGTTTAGTATAAAATGTGAGGTAGTAAACACGGCTGAATTTATTTAATTTATTTAATTATTTAATTATTATTATTATTTTTTCTTTTTCTTTTTATTATTATTATTAGTTTATTCATACAGATTTGTAGTTCACCGAAGTATTGTGCGGCGAGCAATTGAAATGTGAAATCTGAATTACGTCTAAGTTATATATTTGTATTATTTTTTTTTTTTATTTTTTAAGTTAATTTTAAGTTTAGTTTACTTATCGTTATGTTTACATGTCATTTAATTTATTTATTTTGTCCTATAATTGGATATTATTCTGTTGGGCAAATATATCATTATTATTATTATTATTATTATTATTATATTTCAACGTTTTTTGATGGTTCTGAGCCACCAAACACACTTAAAGCATGCAGAATCGACTCAGAATAGGAAAAGGAGACGTTTAGGTCAATTTTATGCATTCTGGCGTTCGTAGATACAAGAAAACTGTTAAAATTCTTCAGAAACGTCACTTTTGAAGTGTTTTCTTGTACTTTTAAGCCAATCAGATACCCTTCGGGCTCGGAAAGTGCAACGAAACCATCAAATTTTAGCTAGAAACTGTATTTTTGTCGATTTTTATTGAATTTGAACTATATTTCAATGTTTTTTGATGGTTCTGAGCCACCAAACACACTTAAGGCATGCAGAATCGATTCAGAATAGGAAAAGGAGACGTTTAGGTCAATTTTATGCATTCTGGCGTTCGTAGATACAAGAAAACTGTTAAAATTCTTCAGAAACGTCACTTTTGAAGTGTTTTCTTGTACTTTTAAGCCAATCAGATACCCTACGGGCTCGGAAAGTGCAACGAAACCATCAAATTTTAGCTAGAAACTGTATTTTTGCCGATTTTTATTGAATTTGAACTATATTTCAACTTTTTTTGATGGTTCTGAGCCACCAAACACACTTAAAGCATGCAGAATCGACTCAGAATAGGAAAAGGAGACGTTTAGGTCAATTTTATGCATTCTGGCGTTCGTAGATACAAGAAAACTGTTAAAATTCTTCAGAAACGTCACTTTTGAAGTGTTTTCTTGTACTTTTAAGCCAATCAGATACCCAACGGGCTCGGAAAGTGCAACGAAACCATCAAATTTTAGCTAGAAACTGTATTTTTGTCGATTTTTATTGAATTTGAACTATATTTCAACGTTTTTTGATGGTTCTGAGCCACCAAACACACTTAAAGCATGCAGAATCGACTCAGAATAGGAAAAGGAGACGTTTAGGTCAATTTTATGCATTCTGGCGTTCGTAGATACAAGAAAACTGTTAAAATTCTTCAGAAACGTCACTTTTGAAGTGTTTTCTTGTACTTTTAAGCCAATCAGATACCCTACGGGCTCGGAAAGTGCAACGAAGCCATCAAATTTTAGCTAGAAACTGTATTTTTGTCGATTTTTATTGAATTTGAACTATATTTCAACGTTTTTTGATGGTTCTGAGCCACCAAACACACTTAAAGCATGCAGAATCGACTCAGAATAGGAAAAGGAGACGTTTAGGTCAATTTTATGCATTCTGGCGTTCGTAGATACAAGAAAACTGTTAAAATTCTTCAGAAACGTCACTTTTGAAGTGTTTTCTTGTACTTTTAAGCCAATCAGATACCCTACGGGCTCGGAAAGTGCAACGAAACCATCAAATTTTAGCTAGAAACTGTATTTTTGTCGATTTTTATTGAATTTGAACTATATTTCAAAGTTTTTTGATGGTTCTGAGCCACCAAACACACTTAAAGCATGCAGAATCGACTCAGAATAGGAAAAGAAGACGTTTAGGTCAATTTTATGCATTCTGGCGTTCGTAGATACAAGAAAACTGTTAAAATTCTTCAGAAACGTCACTTTTGAAGTGTTTTCTTGTACTTTTAAGCCAATCAGATACCCTACGGGCTCGGAAGGTGCAACGAAACCATCAAATTTTAGCTAGAAACTGTATTTTTGTCGATTTTTATTGAATTTGAACTATATTTCAACGTTTTTTGATGGTTCTGAGCCACCAAACACACTTAAAGCATGCAGAATCGACTCAGAATAGGAAAAGGAGACGTTTAGGTCAATTTTATGCATTCTGGCGTTCGTAGATACAAGAAAACTGTTAAAATTCTTCAGAAACGTCACTTTTGAAGTGTTTTCTTGTACTTTTAAGCCAATCAGATACCCTACGGGCTCGGAAAGTGCAACGAAACCATAAAATTTTAGCTAGAAACTGTATTTTTGTCGATTTTTATTGAATTTGAACTATATTTCAACGTTTTTTGATGGTTCTGAACCACCAAACACACTTAAAGCATGCAGAATCGACTCAGAATAGGAAAAGGAGACGTTTAGGTCAATTTTATGCATTCTGGCGTTCGTAGATACAAGAAAACTGTTAAAATTCTTCAGAAACGTCACTTTTGAAGTGTTTTCTTCTACTTTTAAGCCAATCAGATACCCTACGGCCTCGGAAAGTGCAACGAAACCATCAAATTTTAGCTAGAAACTGTATTTTTGTCGATTTTTATTGAATTTGAACTATATTTCAACGTTTTTTGATGGTTCTGAGCCACCAAACACACTTAAAGCATGCAGAATCGACTCAGAATAGGAAAAGGAGACGTTTAGGTCAATTTTATGCATTCTGGCGTTCGTAGATACAAGAAAACTGTTAAAATTCTTCAGAAACGTCACTTTTGAAGTGTTTTCTTGTACTTTTAAGCCAATCAGATACCCTACGGGCTCGGAAAGTGCAACGAAACCATCAAATTTTAGCTAGAAACTGTATTTTTGTCGATTTTTATTGAATTTGAACTATATTTCAACGTTTTTTGATGGTTCTGAGCCACCAAACACACTTAAAGCATGCAGAATCGACTCAGAATAGGAAAAGGAGACGTTTAGGTCAATTTTATGCATTCTGGCGTTCGTAGATACAAGAAAACTGTTAAAATTCTTCAGAAACGTCACTTTTGAAGTGTTTTCTTGTACTTTTAAGCCAATCAGATACCCTACGGGCTCGGAAAGTGCAACGAAACCATCAAATTTTAGCTAGAAACTGTATTTTTGTCGATTTTTATTGAATTTGAACTATATTTCAACGTTTTTTGATGGTTCTGAGCCACCAAACACACTTAAAGCATGCAGAATCGACTCAGAATAGGAAAAGGAGACGTTTAGGTCAATTTTATGCATTCTGGCGTTCGTAGATACAAGAAAACTGTTAAAATTCTTCAGAAACGTCACTTTTGAAGTGTTTTCTTGTACTTTTAAGCCAATCAGATACCCTACGGGCTCGGAAAGTGCAACGAAACCATCAAATTTTAGCTAGAAACTGTATTTTTGTCGATTTTTATTGAATTTGAACTATATTTCAACGTTTTTTGATGGTTCTGAGCCACCAAACACACTTAAAGCATGCAGAATCAACTCAGAATAGGAAAAGAAGACGTTTAGGTCAATTTTATGCATTCTGGCGTTCGTAGATACAAGAAAACTGTTAAAATTCTTCAGAAACGTCACTTTTGAAGTGTTTTCTTGTACTTTTAAGCCAATCAGATACCCTACGGGCTCGGAAAGTGCAACGAAACCATCAAATTTTAGCTAGAAACTGTATTTTTGTCGATTTTTATTGAATTTGAACTATATTTCAACGTTTTTTGATGGTTCTGAGCCACCAAACACACTTAAAGCATGCAGAATCGACTCAGAATAGGAAAAGGAGACGTTTAGGTCAATTTTATGCATTCTGGCGTTCGTAGATACAAGAAAACTGTTAAAATTCTTCAGAAACGTCACTTTTGAAGTGTTTTCTTGTACTTTTAAGCCAATCAGATACCCTACGGGCTCGGAAAGTGCAACGAAACCATCAAATTTTAGCTAGAAACTGTATTTTTGTCGATTTTTATTGAATTTGAACTATATTTCAACGTTTTTTGATGGTTCTGAGCCACCAAACACACTTAAAGCATGCAGAATCGACTCAGAATAGGAAAAGGAGACGTTTAGGTCAATTTTATGCATTCTGGCGTTCGTAGATACAAGAAAACTGTTAAAATTCTTCAGAAACGTCACTTTTGAAGTGTTTTCTTGTACTTTTAAGCCAATCAGATATCCTACGGGCTCGGAAAGTGCAACGAAACCATAAAATTTTAGCTAGAAACTGTATTTTTGTCGATTTTTATTGAATTTGAACTATATTTCAACGTTTTTTGATGGTTCTGAGCCACCAAACACACTTAAAGCATGCAGAATCGACTCAGAATAGGAAAAGGAGACGTTTAGGTCAATTTTATGCATTCTGGCGTTCGTAGATACAAGAAAACTGTTATAATTCTTCAGAAACGTCACTTTTGAAGTGTTTTCTTCTACTTTTAAGCCAATCAGATACCCTACGGCCTCGGAAAGTGCAACGAAACCATCAAATTTTAGCTAGAAACTGTATTTTTGTCGATTTTTATTGAATTTGAACTATATTTCAACGTTTTTTGATGGTTCTGAGCCACCAAACACACTTAAAGCATGCAGAATCGACTCAGAATAGGAAAAGGAGACGTTTAGGTCAATTTTATGCATTCTGGCGTTCGTAGATACAAGAAAACTGTTAAAATTCTTCAGAAACGTCACTTTTGAAGTGTTTTCTTGTACTTTTAAGCCAATCAGATACCCTACGGGCTCGGAAAGTGCAACGAAACCATCAAATTTTAGCTAGAAACTGTATTTTTGTCGATTTTTATTGAATTTGAACTATATTTCAACGTTTTTTGATGGTTCTGAGCCACCAAACACACTTAAAGCATGCAGAATCGACTCAGAATAGGAAAAGGAGACGTTTAGGTCAATTTTATGCATTCTGGCGTTCGTAGATACAAGAAAACTGTTAAAATTCTGCAGAAACGTCACTTTTGAAGTGTTTTCTTGTACTTTTAAGCCAATCAGATACCCTACGGGCTCGGAAAGTGCAACGAAACCATCAAATTTTAGCTAGAAACTGTATTTTTGTCGATTTTTATTGAATTTGAACTATATTTCAACGTTTTTTGATGGTTCTGAGCCACCAAACACACTTAAAGCATGCAGAATCGACTCAGAATAGGAAAAGGAGACGTTTAGGTCAATTTTATGCATTCTGGCGTTCGTAGATACAAGAAAACTGTTAAAATTCTTCAGAAACGTCACTTTTGAAGTGTTTTCTTGTACTTTTAAGCCAATCAGATACCCTACGGGCTCGGAAAGTGCAACGAAACCATCAAATTTTAGCTAGAAACTGTATTTTTGTCGATTTTTATTGAATTTGAACTATATTTCAACGTTTTTTGATGGTTCTGAGCCACCAAACACACTTAAAGCATGCAGAATCGACTCAGAATAGGAAAAGGAGACGTTTAGGTCAATTTTATGCATTCTGGCGTTCGTAGATACAAGAAAACTGTTAAAATTCTTCAGAAACGTCACTTTTGAAGTGTTTTCTTGTACTTTTAAGCCAATCAGATACCCTACGGGCTCGGAAAGTGCAACGAAACCATCAAATTTTAGCTAGAAACTGTATTTTTGTAGATTTTTATTGAATTTGAACTATATTTCAACGTTTTTTGATGGTTCTGAGCCACCAAACACACTTAAAGCATGCAGAATCGACTCAGAATAGGAAAAGGAGACGTTTAGGTCAATTTTATGCATTCTGGCGTTCGTAGATACAAGAAAACTGTTAAAATTCTGCAGAAACGTCACTTTTGAAGTGTTTTCTTGTACTTTTAAGCCAATCAGATACCCAACGGGCTCGGAAAGTGCAACGAAACCATCAAATTTTAGCTAGAAACTGTATTTTTGCCGATTTTTATTGAATTTGAACTATATTTCAACGTTTTTTGATGGTTCTGAGCCACCAAACACACTTAAAGCATGCAGAATCGACTCAGAATAGGAAAAGGAGACGTTTAGGTCAATTTTATGCATTCTGGCGTTCGTAGATACAAGAAAACTGTTAAAATTCTTCAGAAACGTCACTTTTGAAGTGTTTTCTTGTACTTTTAAGCCAATCAGATACCCTACGGGCTCGGAAAGTGCAACGAAACCATCAAATTTTAGCTAGAAACTGTATTTTTGTCGATTTTTATTGAATTTGAACTATATTTCAACGTTTTTTGATGGTTCTGAGCCACCAAACACACTTAAAGCATGCAGAATCGACTCAGAATAGGAAAAGGAGACGTTTAGGTCAATTTTATGCATTCTGGCGTTCGTAGATACAAGAAAACTGTTAAAATTCTTCAGAAACGTCACTTTTGAAGTGTTTTCTTGTACTTTTAAGCCAATCAGATACCCTACGGGCTCGGAAAGTGCAACGAAACCATCAAATTTTAGCTAGAAACTGTATTTTTGTCGATTTTTATTGAATTTGAACTATATTTCAACGTTTTTTGATGGTTCTGAGCCACCAAACACACTTAAAGCATGCAGAATCGACTCAGAATAGGAAAAGGAGACGTTTAGGTCAATTTTATGCATTCTGGCGTTCGTAGATACAAGAAAACTGTTAAAATTCTTCAGAAACGTCACTTTTGAAGTGTTTTCTTGTACTTTTAAGCCAATCACATACCCTACGGGCTCGGAAAGTGCAACGAAACCATCAAATTTTAGCTAGAAACTGTATTTTTGTCGATTTTTATTGAATTTGAACTATATTTCAACGTTTTTTGATGGTTCTGAGCCACCAAACACACTTAAAGCATGCAGAATCGACTCAGAATAGGAAAAGGAGACGTTTAGGTCAATTTTATGCATTCTGGCGTTCGTAGATACAAGAAAACTGTTAAAATTCTTCAGAAACGTCACTTTTGAAGTGTTTTCTTGTACTTTTAAGCCAATCAGATACCCTACGGGCTCGGAAAGTGCAACGAAACCATCAAATTTTAGCTAGAAACTGTATTTTTGTCGATTTTTATTGAATTTGAACTATATTTCAACGTTTTTTGATGGTTCTGAGCCACCAAACACACTTAAAGCATGCAGAATCGACTCAGAATAGGAAAAGGAGACGTTTAGGTCAATTTTATGCATTCTGGCGTTCGTAGATACAAGAAAACTGTTAAAATTCTTCAGAAACGTCACTTTTGAAGTGTTTTCTTGTACTTTTAAGCCAATCAGATACCCTACGGGCTCGGAAAGTGCAACGAAACCATCAAATTTTAGCTAGTAACTGTATTTTTGTCGATTTTTATTGAATTTGAACTATATTTCAACGTTTTTTGATGGTTCTGAGCCACCAAACACACTTAAAGCATGCAGAATCGACTCAGAATAGGAAAAGGAGACGTTTAGGTCAATTTTATGCATTCTGGCGTTCGTAGATACAAGAAAACTGTTAAAATTCTTCAGAAACGTCACTTTTGAAGTGTTTTCTTGTACTTTTAAGCCAATCAGATACCCTACGGGCTCGGAAAGTGCAACGAAACCATCAAATTTTAGCTAGAAACTGTATTTTTGTCGATTTTTATTGAATTTGAACTATATTTCAACGTTTTTTGATGGTTCTGAGCCACCAAACACACTTAAAGCATGCAGAATCGACTCAGAATAGGAAAAGGAGACGTTTAGGTCAATTTTATGCATTCTGGCGTTCGTAGATACAAGAAAACTGTTAAAATTCTTCAGAAACGTCACTTTTGAAGTGTTTTCTTGTACTTTTAAGCCAATCAGATACCCTACGGGCTCGGAAAGTGCAACGAAACCATCAAATTTTAGCTAGAAACAGTATTTTTGTCGATTTTTATTGAATTTGAGCTATATTTCAACGTTTTTTGATGGTTCTGAGCCACCAAACACACTTAAAGCATGCAGAATCGACTCAGAATAGGAAAAGGAGACGTTTAGGTCAATTTTATGCATTCTGGCGTTCGTAGATACAAGAAATCTGTTAAAATTCTTCAGAAACGTCACTTTTGAAGTGTTTTCTTGTACTTTTAAGCCAATCAGATACCCTACGGGCTCGGAAAGTGCAACGAAACCATCAAATTTTAGCTAGAAACAGTATTTTTGTCGATTTTTATTGAATTTGAACTATATTTCAACGATTTTTGATGGTTCTGAGCCACCAAACACACTTAAAGCATGCAGAATCGACTCAGAATAGGAAAAGGAGACGTTTAGGTCAATTTTATGCATTCTGGCGTTCGTAGATACAAGAAAACTGTTAAAATTCTTCAGAAACGTCACTTTTGAAGTGTTTTCTTGTACTTTTAAGCCAATCAGATACCCTACGGGCTCGGAAAGTGCAACGAAACCATCAAATTTTAGCTAGAAACTGTATTTTTGTCGATTTTTATTGAATTTGAACTATTTTTCAACGTTTTTTGATGGTTCTGAGCCACCAAACACACTTAAAGCATGCAGAATCGACTCAGAATAGGAAAAGGAGACGTTTAGGTCAATTTTATGCATTCTGGCGTTCGTAGATACAAGAAAACTGTTAAAATTCTTCAGAAACGTCACTTTTGAAGTGTTTTCTTGTACTTTTAAGCCAATCAGATACCCTACGGGCTCGGAAAGTGCAACGAAACCATCAAATTTTAGCTAGAAACTGTATTTTTGTCGATTTTTATTGAATTTGAACTATATTTCAAAGTTTTTTGATGGTTCTGAGCCACCAAACACACTTAAAGCATGCAGAATCGACTCAGAATAGGAAAAGGAGACGTTTAGGTCAATTTTATGCATTCTGGCGTTCGTAGATACAAGAAAACTGTTAAAATTCTTCAGAAACGTCACTTTTGAAGTGTTTTCTTGTACTTTTAAGCCAATCAGATACCCTACGGGCTCGGAAAGTGCAACGAAACCATCAAATTTTAGCTAGTAACTGTATTTTTGTCGATTTTTATTGAATTTGAACTATATTTCAACGTTTTTTGATGGTTCTGAGCCACCAAACACACTTAAAGCATGCAGAATCGACTCAGAATAGGAAAAGGAGACGTTTAGGTCAATTTTATGCATTCTGGCGTTCGTAGATACAAGAAAACTGTTAAAATTCTTCAGAAACGTCACTTTTGAAGTGTTTTCTTGTACTTTTAAGCCAATCAGATACCCTACGGGCTCGGAAAGTGCAACGAAACCATCAAATTTTAGCTAGAAACTGTATTTTTGTCGATTTTTATTGAATTTGAACTATATTTCAACGTTTTTTGATGGTTCTGAGCCACCAAACACACTTAAAGCATGCAGAATCGACTCAGAATAGGAAAAGGAGACGTTTAGGTCAATTTTATGCATTCTGGCGTTCGTAGATACAAGAAAACTGTTAAAATTCTTCAGAAACGTCACTTTTGAAGTGTTTTCTTGTACTTTTAAGCCAATCAGATACCCTACGGGCTCGGAAAGTGCAACGAAACCATCAAATTTTAGCTAGAAACAGTATTTTTGTCGATTTTTATTGAATTTGAGCTATATTTCAACGTTTTTTGATGGTTCTGAGCCACCAAACACACTTAAAGCATGCAGAATCGACTCAGAATAGGAAAAGGAGACGTTTAGGTCAATTTTATGCATTCTGGCGTTCGTAGATACAAGAAATCTGTTAAAATTCTTCAGAAACGTCACTTTTGAAGTGTTTTCTTGTACTTTTAAGCCAATCAGATACCCTACGGGCTCGGAAAGTGCAACGAAACCATCAAATTTTAGCTAGAAACAGTATTTTTGTCGATTTTTATTGAATTTGAACTATATTTCAACGATTTTTGATGGTTCTGAGCCACCAAACACACTTAAAGCATGCAGAATCGACTCAGAATAGGAAAAGGAGACGTTTAGGTCAATTTTATGCATTCTGGCGTTCGTAGATACAAGAAAACTGTTAAAATTCTTCAGAAACGTCACTTTTGAAGTGTTTTCTTGTACTTTTAAGCCAATCAGATACCCTACGGGCTCGGAAAGTGCAACGAAACCATCAAATTTTAGCTAGAAACTGTATTTTTGTCGATTTTTATTGAATTTGAACTATTTTTCAACGTTTTTTGATGGTTCTGAGCCACCAAACACACTTAAAGCATGCAGAATCGACTCAGAATAGGAAAAGGAGACGTTTAGGTCAATTTTATGCATTCTGGCGTTCGTAGATACAAGAAAACTGTTAAAATTCTTCAGAAACGTCACTTTTGAAGTGTTTTCTTGTACTTTTAAGCCAATCAGATACCCTACGGGCTCGGAAAGTGCAACGAAACCATCAAATTTTAGCTAGAAACTGTATTTTTGTCGATTTTTATTGAATTTGAACTATATTTCAACGTTTTTTGATGGTTCTGAGCCACCAAACACACTTAAAGCATGCAGAATCGACTCAGAATAGGAAAAGGAGACGTTTAGGTCGATTTTATGCATTCTGGCGTTCGTAGATACAAGAAAACTGTTAAAATTCTTCAGAAACGTCACTTTTGAAGTGTTTTCTTGTACTTTTAAGCCAATCAGATACCCTACAGGCTCGGAAAGTGCAACGAAACCATCAAATTTTAGCTAGAAACTGTATTTTTGTCGATTTTTATTGAATTTGAACTATATTTCAACGTTTTTTGATGGTTCTGAGCCACCAAACACACTTAAAGCATGCAGAATCGACTCAGAATAGGAAAAGGAGACGTTTAGGACAATTTTATGCATTCTGGCGTTCGTAGATACAAGAAAACTGTTAAAATTCTTCAGAAACGTCACTTTTGAAGTGTTTTCTTGTACTTTTAAGCCAATCAGATACCCTACGGGCTCGGAAAGTGCAACGAAACCATCAAATTTTAGCTAGAAACTGTATTTTTGTCGATTTTTATTGAATTTGAACTATATTTCAACGTTTTTTGATGGTTCTGAGCCACCAAACACACTTAAAGCATGCAGAATCGACTCAGAATAGGAAAAGGAGACATTTAGGTCAATTTTATGCATTCTGGCGTTCGTAGATACAAGAAAACTGTTAAAATTCTTCAGAAACGTCACTTTTGAAGTGTTTTCTTGTACTTTTAAGCCAATCAGATACCCTACGGGCTCGGAAAGTGCAACGAAACCATCAAATTTTAGCTAGAAACTGTATTTTTGTCGATTTTTATTGAATTTGAACTATATTTCAACGTTTTTTGATGGTTCTGAGCCACCAAACACACTTAAAGCATGCAGAATCGACTCAGAATAGTAAAAGGAGACGTTTAGGTCAATTTTATTCATTCCGGCGTTCGTAGATACAAGAAAACTGTTAAAATTCTTCAGAAACGTCACTTTTGAAGTGTTTTCTTGTACTTTTAAGCCAATCAGATACCCTACGGGCTCGGAAAGTGCAACGAAACCATCAAATTTTAGCTAGAAACTGTATTTTTGTCGATTTTTATTGAATTTGAACTATATTTCAAAGTTTTTTGATGGTTCTGAGCCACCAAACACACTTAAAGCATGCAGAATCGACTCAGAATAGGAAAAGGAGACGTTTAGGTCAATTTTATGCATTCTGGCGTTCGTAGATACAAGAAAACTGTTAAAATTCTTCAGAAACGTCACTTTTGAAGTGTTTTCTTGTACTTTTAAGCCAATCAGATACCCTACGGGCTCGGAAAGTGCAACGAAACCATCAAATTTTAGCTAGAAACTGTATTTTTGTCGATTTTTATTGAATTTGAACTATATTTCAACGTTTTTTGATGGTTCTGAGCCACCAAACACACTTAAAGCATGCAGAATCGACTCAGAATAGGAAAAGGAGACGTTTAGGTCAATTTTATGCATTCTGGCGTTCGTAGATACAAGAAAACTGTTAAAATTCTTCAGAAACGTCACTTTTGAAGTGTTTTCTTGTACTTTTAAGCCAATCAGATACCCTACGGGCTCGGAAAGTGCAACGAAACCATCAAATTTTAGCTAGAAACTGTATTTTTGTCGATTTTTATTGAATTTGAACTATATTTCAACGTTTTTTGATGGTTCTGAGCCACCAAACACACTTAAAGCATGCAGAATCGACTCAGAATAGGAAAAGGAGACGTTTAGGTCAATTTTATGCATTCTGGCGTTCGTAGATACAAGAAAACTGTTAAAATTCTTCAGAAACGTCACTTTTGAAGTGTTTTCTTGTACTTTTAAGCCAATCAGATACCCTACGGGCTCGGAAAGTGCAACGAAACCATCAAATTTTAGCTAGAAACTGAATTTTTGTCGATTTTTATTGAATTTGAACTATATTTCAACGTTTTTTGATGGTTCTGAGCCACCAAACACACTTAAAGCATGCAGAATCGACTCAGAATAGGAAAAGGAGACGTTTAGGTCAGTTTTATGCTTTCTGGCGTTCGTAGATACAAGAAAACTGTTAAAATTCTTCAGAAACGTCACTTTTGAAGTGTTTTCTTGTACTTTTAAGCCAATCAGATACCCTACGGGCTCGGAAAGTGCAACGAAACCATCAAATTTTAGCTAGAAACTGTATTTTTGTCGATTTTTATTGAATTTGAACTATATTTCAACGTTTTTTGATGGTTCTGAGCCACCAAACACACTTAAAGCATGCAGAATCGACTCAGAATAGGAAAAGGAGACGTTTAGGTCGATTTTATGCATTCTGGCGTTCGTAGATACAAGAAAACTGTTAAAATTCTTCAGAAACGTCACTTTTGAAGTGTTTTCTTGTACTTTTAAGCCAATCAGATACCCTACAGGCTCGGAAAGTGCAACGAAACCATCAAATTTTAGCTAGAAACTGTATTTTTGTCGATTTTTATTGAATTTGAACTATATTTCAACGTTTTTTGATGGTTCTGAGCCACCAAACACACTTAAAGCATGCAGAATCGACTCAGAATAGGAAAAGGAGACGTTTAGGACAATTTTATGCATTCTGGCGTTCGTAGATACAAGAAAACTGTTAAAATTCTTCAGAAACGTCACTTTTGAAGTGTTTTCTTGTACTTTTAAGCCAATCAGATACCCTACGGGCTCGGAAAGTGCAACGAAACCATCAAATTTTAGCTAGAAACTGTATTTTTGTCGATTTTTATTGAATTTGAACTATATTTCAACGTTTTTTGATGGTTCTGAGCCACCAAACACACTTAAAGCATGCAGAATCGACTCAGAATAGGAAAAGGAGACATTTAGGTCAATTTTATGCATTCTGGCGTTCGTAGATACAAGAAAACTGTTAAAATTCTTCAGAAACGTCACTTTTGAAGTGTTTTCTTGTACTTTTAAGCCAATCAGATACCCTACGGGCTCGGAAAGTGCAACGAAACCATCAAATTTTAGCTAGAAACTGTATTTTTGTCGATTTTTATTGAATTTGAACTATATTTCAACGTTTTTTGATGGTTCTGAGCCACCAAACACACTTAAAGCATGCAGAATCGACTCAGAATAGTAAAAGGAGACGTTTAGGTCAATTTTATTCATTCCGGCGTTCGTAGATACAAGAAAACTGTTAAAATTCTTCAGAAACGTCACTTTTGAAGTGTTTTCTTGTACTTTTAAGCCAATCAGATACCCTACGGGCTCGGAAAGTGCAACGAAACCATCAAATTTTAGCTAGAAACTGTATTTTTGTCGATTTTTATTGAATTTGAACTATATTTCAACGTTTTTTGATGGTTCTGAGCCACCAAACACACTTAAAGCATGCAGAATCGACTCAGAATAGGAAAAGGAGACGTTTAGGTCAATTTTATGCATTCTGGCGTTCGTAGATACAAGAAAACTGTTAAAATTCTTCAGAAACGTCACTTTTGAAGTGTTTTCTTGTACTTTTAAGCCAATCAGATACCCTACGGGCTCGGAAAGTGCAACGAAACCATCAAATTTTAGCTAGAAACTGTATTTTTGTCGATTTTTATTGAATTTGAACTATATTTCAACGTTTTTTGATGGTTCTGAGCCACCAAACACACTTAAAGCATGCAGAATCGACTCAGAATAGGAAAAGGAGACGTTTAGGTCGATTTTATGCATTCTGGCGTTCGTAGATACAAGAAAACTGTTAAAATTCTTCAGAAACGTCACTTTTGAAGTGTTTTCTTGTACTTTTAAGCCAATCAGATACCCTACAGGCTCGGAAAGTGCAACGAAACCATCAAATTTTAGCTAGAAACTGTATTTTTGTCGATTTTTATTGAATTTGAACTATATTTCAACGTTTTTTGATGGTTCTGAGCCACCAAACACACTTAAAGCATGCAGAATCGACTCAGAATAGGAAAAGGAGACGTTTAGGACAATTTTATGCATTCTGGCGTTCGTAGATACAAGAAAACTGTTAAAATTCTTCAGAAACGTCACTTTTGAAGTGTTTTCTTGTACTTTTAAGCCAATCAGATACCCTACGGGCTCGGAAAGTGCAACGAAACCATCAAATTTTAGCTAGAAACTGTATTTTTGTCGATTTTTATTGAATTTGAACTATATTTCAACGTTTTTTGATGGTTCTGAGCCACCAAACACACTTAAAGCATGCAGAATCGACTCAGAATAGGAAAAGGAGACATTTAGGTCAATTTTATGCATTCTGGCGTTCGTAGATACAAGAAAACTGTTAAAATTCTTCAGAAACGTCACTTTTGAAGTGTTTTCTTGTACTTTTAAGCCAATCAGATACCCTACGGGCTCGGAAAGTGCAACGAAACCATCAAATTTTAGCTAGAAACTGTATTTTTGTCGATTTTTATTGAATTTGAACTATATTTCAACGTTTTTTGATGGTTCTGAGCCACCAAACACACTTAAAGCATGCAGAATCGACTCAGAATAGTAAAAGGAGACGTTTAGGTCAATTTTATTCATTCCGGCGTTCGTAGATACAAGAAAACTGTTAAAATTCTTCAGAAACGTCACTTTTGAAGTGTTTTCTTGTACTTTTAAGCCAATCAGATACCCTACGGGCTCGGAAAGTGCAACGAAACCATCAAATTTTAGCTAGAAACTGTATTTTTGTCGATTTTTATTGAATTTGAACTATATTTCAACGTTTTTTGATGGTTCTGAGCCACCAAACACACTTAAAGCATGCAGAATCGACTCAGAATAGGAAAAGGAGACGTTTAGGTCAATTTTATGCATTCTGGCGTTCGTAGATACAAGAAAACTGTTAAAATTCTTCAGAAACGTCACTTTTGAAGTGTTTTCTTGTACTTTTAAGCCAATCAGATACCCAACGGGCTCGGAAAGTGCAACGAAACCATCAAATTTTAGCTAGAAACTGTATTTTTGTCGATTTTTATTGAATTTGAACTATATTTCAACGTTTTTTGATGGTTCTGAGCCACCAAACACACTTAAAGCATGCAGAATCGACTCAGAATAGGAAAAGGAGACGTTTAGGTCAATTTTATGCATTCTGGCGTTCGTAGATACAAGAAAACTGTTAAAATTCTTCAGAAACGTCACTTTTGAAGTGTTTTCTTGTACTTTTAAGCCAATCAGATACCCTACGGGCTCGGAAAGTGCAACGAAACCATCAAATTTTAGCTAGAAACTGTATTTTTGTAGATTTTTATTGAATTTGAACTATATTTCAACGTTTTTTGATGGTTCTGAGCCACCAAACACACTTAAAGCATGAAGAATCGACTCAGAATAGGAAAAGGAGAAGTTTAGGTCAATTTTATGCATTCTGGCGTTCGTAGATACAAGAAAACTGTTAAAATTCTTCAGAAACGTCACTTTTGAAGTGTTTTCTTGTACTTTTAAGCCAATCAGATACCCCACGGGCTCGGAAAGTGCAACGAAACCATCAAATTTTAGCTAGAAACTGTATTTTTGTCGATTTTTATTGAATTTGAACTATATTTCAACGTTTCTTGATGGTTCTGAGCCACCAAACACACTTAAAGCATGCAGAATCGACTCAGAATAGGAAAAGGAGACGTTTAGGTCAATTTTATGCATTCTGGCGTTCGTAGATACAAGAAAACTGTTAAAATTCTTCAGAAACGTCACTTTTGAAGTGTTTTCTTGTACTTTTAAGGCAATCAGATACCCTACGGGCTCGGAAAGTGCAACGAAACCATCAAATTTTAGCTAGAAACTGTATTTTTGTCGATTTTTATTGAATTTGAACTATATTTCAACGTTTTTTGATGGTTCTGAGCCACCAAACACACTTAAAGCATGCAGAATCGACTCAGAATAGGAAAAGGAGACGTTTAGGTCAATTTTATGCATTCTGGCGTTCGTAGATACAAGAAAACTGTTAAAATTCTTCAGAAACGTCACTTTTGAAGTGTTTTCTTGTACTTTTAAGCCAATCAGATACCCTACGGGCTCGGAAAGTGCAACAGAACCATCAAATTTTAGCTAGAAACTGTATTTTTGTCGATTTTTATTGAATTTGAACTATATTTCAACGTTTTTTGATGGTTCTCAGCCACCAAACACACTTAAAGCATGCAGAATCGACTCAGAATAGGAAAAGGAGACGTTTAGGTCAATTTTATGCATTCTGGCGTTCGTAGATACAAGAAAACTGTTAAAATTCTTCAGAAACGTCACTTTTGAAGTGTTTTCTTGTACTTTTAAGCCAATCAGATACCCTACGGGCTCGGAAAGTGCAACGAAACCATCAAATTTTAGCTAGAAACTGTATTTTTGTCGATTTTTATTGAATTTGAACTATATTTCAACGTTTTTTGATGGTTCTGAGCCACCAAACACACTTAAAGCATGCAGAATCGACTCAGAATAGTAAAAGGAGACGTTTAGGTCAATTTTATTCATTCTGGCGTTCGTAGATACAAGAAAACTGTTAAAATTCTTCAGAAACGTCACTTTTGAAGTGTTTTCTTGTACTTTTAAGCCAATCAGATACCCAACGGGCTCGGAAAGTGCAACGAAACCATCAAATTTTAGCTAGAAACTGTATTTTTGTCGATTTTTATTGAATTTGAACTATATTTCAACATTTTTTGATGGTTCTGAGCCACCAAACACACTTAAAGCATGCAGAATCGACTGAGAATAGGAAAAGGAGACGTTTAGGTCAATTTTATGCATTCTGGCGTTCGTAGATACAAGAAAACTGTTAAAATTCTTCAGAAACGTCACTTTTGAAGTGTTTTCTTGTACTTTTAAGCCAATCAGATACCCTACGGGCTCGGAAAGTGCAACGAAACCATCAAATTTTAGCTAGAAACTGTATTTTTGTCGATTTTTATTGAATTTGAACTATATTTCAACGTTTTTTGATGGTTCTGAGCCACCAAACACACTTAAAGCATGAAGAATCGACTCAGAATAGGAAAAGGAGAAGTTTAGGTCAATTTTATGCATTCTGGCGTTCGTAGATACAAGAAAACTGTTAAAATTCTTCAGAAACGTCACTTTTGAAGTGTTTTCTTGTACTTTTAAGCCAATCAGATACCCTACGGGCTCGGAAAGTGCAACGAAACCATCAAATTTTAGCTAGAAACTGTATTTTTGTCGATTTTTATTGAATTTGAACTATATTTCAACGTTTCTTGATGGTTCTGAGCCACCAAACACACTTAAAGCATGCAGAATCGACTCAGAATAGGAAAAGGAGACGTTTAGGTCAATTTTATGCATTCTGGCGTTCGTAGATACAAGAAAACTGTTAAAATTCTTAAGAAACGTCACTTTTGAAGTGTTTTCTTGTACTTTTAAGCCAATCAGATACCCAACGGGCTCGGAAAGTGCAACGAAACCATCAAATTTTAGCTAGAAACTGTATTTTTGTCGATTTTTATTGAATTTGAACTATATTTCAACGTTTTTTGATGGTTCTGAGCCACCAAACACACTTAAAGCATGCAGAATCGACTCAGAATAGGAAAAGGAGACGTTTAGGTCAATTTTATGCATTCTGGCGTTCGTAGATACAAGAAAACTGTTAAAATTCTTCAGAAACGTCACTTTTGAAGTGTTTTCTTGTACTTTTAAGCCAATCAGATACCCTACGGGCTCGGAAAGTGCAACAGAACCATCAAATTTTAGCTAGAAACTGTATTTTTGTCGATTTTTATTGAATTTGAACTATATTTCAACGTTTTTTGATGGTTCTCAGCCACCAAACACACTTAAAGCATGCAGAATCGACTCAGAATAGGAAAAGGAGACGTTTAGGTCAATTTTATGCATTCTGGCGTTCGTAGATACAAGAAAACTGTTAAAATTCTTTAGAAACGTCACTTTTGAAGTGTTTTCTTGTACTTTTAAGCCAATCAGATACCCTACGGGCTCGGAAAGTGCAACGAAACCATCAAATTTTAGCTAGAAACTGTATTTTTGTCGATTTTTATTGAATTTGAACTATATTTCAACGTTTTTTGATGGTTCTGAGCCACCAAACACACTTAAAGCATGCAGAATCGAATCAGAATAGGAAAAGGAGACGTTTAGGTCAATTTTATGCATTCTGGCGTTCGTAGATACAAGAAAACTGTTAAAATTCTTCAGAAACGTCACTTTTGAAGTGTTTTCTTGTACTTTTAAGCCAATCAGATACCCTACGGGCTCGGAAAGTGCAACGAAACCATCAAATTTTAGCTAGAAACTGTATTTTTGTCGATTTTTATTGAATTTGAACTATATTTCAACGTTTTTTGATGGTTCTGAGCCACCAAACACACTTAAAGCATGCAGAATCGACTCAGAATAGGAAAAGGAGACGTTTAGGTCAATTTTATGCATTCTGGCGTTCGTAGATACAAGAAAACTGTTAAAATTCTTCAGAAACGTCACTTTTGAAGTGTTTTCTTGTACTTTTAAGCCAATCAGATACCCTACGGGCTCGGAAAGTGCAACGAAACCATCAAATTTTAGCTAGAAACTGTATTTTTGTCGATTTTTATTGAATTTGAACTATATTTCAACGTTTTTTGATGGTTCTGAGCCACCAAACACACTTAAAGCATGCAGAATCGACTCAGAATAGGAAAAGGAGACGTTTAGGTCAATTTTATGCATTCTGGCGTTCGTAGATACAAGAAAACTGTTAAAATTCTTCAGAAACGTCACTTTTGAAGTGTTTTCTTGTACTTTTAAGCCAATCAGATACCCTACGGGCTCGGAAAGTGCAACGAAACCATCAAATTTTAGCTAGAAACTGTATTTTTGTCGATTTTTATTGAATTTGAACTATATTTCAACGTTTTTTGATGGTTCTGAGCCACCAAACACACTTAAAGCATGCAGAATCGACTCAGAATAGGAAAAGGAGACGTTTAGGTCAATTTTATGCATTCTGGCGTTCGTAGATACAAGAAAACTGTTAAAATTCTTCAGAAACGTCACTTTTGAAGTGTTTTCTTGTACTTTTAAGCCAATCAGATACCCTACGGGCTCGGAAAGTGCAACGAAACCATCAAATTTTAGCTAGAAACTGTATTTTTGTCGATTTTTATTGAATTTGAACTATATTTCAACGTTTTTTGATGGTTCTGAGCCACCAAACACACTTAAAGCATGCAGAATCGACTCAGAATAGGAAAAGGAGACGTTTAGGTCAATTTTATGCATTCTGGCGTTCGTAGATACAAGAAAACTGTTAAAATTCTTCAGAAACGTCACTTTTGAAGTGTTTTCTTGTACTTTTAAGCCAATCAGATACCCTACGGGCTCGGAAAGTGCAACGAAACCATCAAATTTTAGCTAGAAACTGTATTTTTGTCGATTTTTATTGAATTTGAACTATATTTCAACGTTTTTTGATGGTTCTGAGCCACCAAACACACTTAAAGCATGAAGAATCGACTCAGAATAGGAAAAATAGAAGTTTAGGTCAATTTTATGCATTCTGGCGTTCGTAGATACAAGAAAACTGTTAAAATTCTTCAGAAACTTCACTTTTGAAGTGTTTTCTTGTACTTTTAAGCCAATCAGATACCCTACGGGCTCGGAAAGTGCAACGAAACCATCAAATTTTAGCTAGAAACTGTATTTTTGTCGATTTTTATTGAATTTGAACTATATTTCAACGTTTTTTGATGGTTCTGAGCCACCAAACACACTTAAAGCATGCAGAATCGACTCAGAATAGGAAAAGGAGACGTTTAGGTCAATTTTATGCATTCTGGCGTTCGTAGATACAAGAAAACTGTTAAAATTCTTCAGAAACGTCACTTTTGAAGTGTTTTCTTGTACTTTTAAGCCAATCAGGTACCCTACGGGCTCGGAAAGTGCAACGAAACCATCAAATTTTAGCTAGAAACTGTATTTTTGTCGATTTTTATTGAATTTGAACTATATTTCAACGTTTTTTGATGGTTCTGAGCCACCAAACACACTTAAAGCATGCAGAATCGACTCAGAATAGGAAAAGGAGACGTTTAGGTCAATTTTATGCATTCTGGCGTTCGTAGATACAAGAAAACTGTTAAAATTCTTCAGAAACGTCACTTTTGAAGTGTTTTCTTGTACTTTTAAGCCAATCAGATACCCTACGGGCTCGGAAAGTGCAACGAAACCATCAAATTTTAGCTAGAAACTGTATTTTTGTCGATTTTTACTGAATTTGAACTATATTTCAACGTTTTTTGATGGTTCTGAGCCACCAAACACACTTAAAGCATGCAGAATCGACTCAGAATAGGAAAAGGAGACGTTTAGGTCAATTTTATGCATTCTGGCGTTCGTAGATACAAGAAAACTGTTAAAATTCTTCAGAAACGTCACTTTTGAAGTGTTTTCTTGTACTTTTAAGCCAATCAGATACCCTACGGGCTCGGAAAGTGCAACGAAACCATCAAATTTTAGCTAGAAACTGTATTTTTGTCGATTTTTATTGAATTTGAACTATATTTCAACGTTTTTTGATGGTTCTGAGCCACCAAACACACTTAAAGCATGCAGAATCGACTCAGAATAGGAAAAGGAGACGTTTAGGTCAATTTTATGCATTCTGGCGTTCGTAGATACAAGAAAACTGTTAAAATTCTTCAGAAACTTCACTTTTGAAGTGTTTTCTTGTACTTTTAAGCCAATCAGATACCCTACGGGCTCGGAAAGTGCAACGAAACCATCAAATTTTAGCTAGAAACTGTATTTTTGTCGATTTTTATTGAATTTGAACTATATTTCAACGTTTTTTGATGGTTCTGAGCCACCAAACACACTTAAAGCATGCAGAATCGACTCAGAATAGGAAAAGGAGACGTTTAGGTCAATTTTATGCATTCTGGCGTTCGTAGATACAAGAAAACTGTTAAAATTCTTCAGAAACGTCACTTTTGAAGTGTTTTCTTGTACTTTTAAGCCAATCAGATACCCTACGGGCTCCGAAAGTGCAACGAAACCATCAAATTTTAGCTAGAAACTGTATTTTTGTCGATTTTTATTGAATTTGAACTATATTTCAACGTTTTTTGATGGGTCTGAGCCACCAAACACACTTAAAGCATGCAGAATCGACTCAGAATAGGAAAAGGAGACGTTTAGGTCAATTTTATGCATTCTGGCGTTCGTAGATACAAGAAAACTGTTAAAATTCTTCAGAAACGTCACATTTGAAGTGTTTTCTTGTACTTTTAAGCCAATCAGATACCCTACGGGCTCGGAAAGTGCAACGAAACCATCAAATTTTAGCTAGAAACTGTATTTTTGTCGATTTTTATTGAATTTGAACTATATTTCAACGTTTTTTGATGGTTCTGAGCCACCAAACACACTTAAAGCATGCAGAATCGACTCAGAATAGGAAAAGGAGACGTTTAGGTCAATTTTATGCATTCTGGCGTTCGTAGATACAAGAAAACTGTTAAAATTCTTCAGAAACGTCACTTTTGAAGTGTTTTCTTGTACTTTTAAGCCAATCAGATACCCAACGGGCTCGGAAAGTGCAACGAAACCATCAAATTTTAGCTAGAAACTGTATTTTTGTTGATTTTTATTGAATTTGAACTATATTTCAACGTTTTTTGATGGTTCTGAGCCACCAAACACACTTAAAGCATGCAGAATCGACTCAGAATAGGAAAAGGAGACGTTTAGGTCAATTTTATGCATTCTGGCGTTCGTAGATACAAGAAAACTGTTAAAATTCTGCAGAAACGTCACTTTTGAAGTGTTTTCTTGTACTTTTAAGCCAATCAGATACCCTACGGGCTCGGAAAGTGCAACGAAACCATCAAATTTTAGCTAGAAACTGTATTTTTGTCGATTTTTATTGAATTTGAACTATATTTCAACGTTTTTTGATGGTTCTGAGCCACCAAACACACTTAAAGCATGCAGAATCGACTCAGAATAGGAAAAGGAGACGTTTAGGTCAATTTTATGCATTCTGGCGTTCGTAGATACAAGAAAACTGTTAAAATTCTTCAGAAACGTCACTTTTGAAGTGTTTTCTTGTACTTTTAAGCCAATCAGATACCCTACGGGCTCGGAAAGTGCAACGAAACCATCAAATTTTAGCTAGAAACTGTATTTTTGTCGATTTTTATTGAATTTGAACTATATTTCAACGTTTTTTGATGGTTCTGAGCCACCAAACACACTTAAAGCATGCAGAATCGACTCAGAATAGGAAAAGGAGACGTTTAGGTCAATTTTATGCATTCTGGCGTTCGTAGATACAAGAAAACTGTTAAAATTCTTCAGAAACGTCACTTTTGAAGTGTTTTCTTGTACTTTTAAGCCAATCAGATACCCTACGGGCTCGGAAAGTGCAACGAAACCATCAAATTTTAGCTAGAAACTGTATTTTTGTCGATTTTTATTGAATTTGAACTATATTTCAACGTTTTTTGATGGTTCTGAGCCACCAAACACACTTAAAGCATGCAGAATCGACTCAGAATAGGAAAAGGAGACGTTTAGGTCAATTTTATGCATTCTGGCGTTCGTAGATACAAGAAAACTGTTAAAATTCTTCAGAAACGTCACTTTTGAAGTGTTTTCTTGTACTTTTAAGCCAATCAGATACCCTACGGGCTCGGAAAGTGCAACGAAACCATCAAATTTTAGCTAGAAACTGTATTTTTGTCGATTTTTATTGAATTTGAACTATATTTCAACGTTTTTTGATGGTTCTGAGCCACCAAAAACACTTAAAGCATGCAGAATCGACTCAGAATAGGAAAAGGAGACGTTTAGGTCAATTTTATGCATTCTGGCGTTCGTAGATACAAGAAAACTGTTAAAATTCTTCAGAAACGTCACTTTTGAAGTGTTTTCTTGTACTTTTAAGCCAATCAGATACCCTACGGGCTCGGAAAGTGCAACGAAACCATCAAATTTTAGCTAGAAACTGTATTTTTGTCGATTTTTATTGAATTTGAACTATATTTCAACGTTTTTTGATGGTTCTGAGCCACCAAACACACTTAAAGCATGCAGAATCGACTCAGAATAGGAAAAGGAGACGTTTAGGTCAATTTTATGCATTCTGGCGTTCGTAGATGCAAGAAAACTGTTAAAATTCTTCAGAAACGTCACTTTTGAAGTGTTTTCTTGTACTTTTAAGCCAATCAGATACCCTACGGGCTCGGAAAGTGCAACGAAACCATCAAATTTTAGCTAGAAACTGTATTTTTGTCGATTTTTATTGAATTTGAACTATATTTCAACGTTTTTTGATGGTTCTGAGCCACCAAACACACTTAAAGCATGCAGAATCGACTCAGAATAGGAAAAGGAGACGTTTAGGTCAATTTTATGCATTCTGGCGTTCGTAGATACAAGAAAACTGTTAAAATTCTTCAGAAACGTCACTTTTGAAGTGTTTTCTTGTACTTTTAAGCCAATCAGATACCCTACGGACTCGGAAAGTGCAACGAAACCATCAAATTTTAGCTAGAAACTGTATTTTTGTCGATTTTTATTGAATTTGAACTATATTTCAACGTTTTTTGATGGTTCTGAGCCACCAAACACACTTAAAGCATGCAGAATCGACTCAGAATAGGAAAAGGAGACGTTTAGGTCAATTTTATGCATTCTGGCGTTCGTAGATACAAGAAAACTGTTAAAATTCTTCAGAAACGTCACTTTTGAAGTGTTTTCTTGTACTTTTAAGCCAATCAGATACCCTACGGGCTCGGAAAGTGCAACGAAACCATCAAATTTTAGCTAGAAACTGTATTTTTGTCGATTTTTATTGAATTTGAACTATATTTCAACGTTTTTTGATGGTTCTGAGCCACCAAACACACTTAAAGCATGCAGAATCGACTCAGAATAGGAAAAGGAGACGTTTAGGTCAATTTTATGCATTCTGGCGTTCGTAGATACAAGAAAACTGTTAAAATTCTTCAGAAACGTCACTTTTGAAGTGTTTTCTTGTACTTTTAAGCCAATCAGATACCCTACGGTCTCGGAAAGTGCAACGAAACCATCAAATTTTAGCTAGAAACTGTATTTTTGTCGATTTTTATTGAATTTGAACTATATTTCAACGTTTTTTGATGGTTCTGAGCCACCAAACACACTTAAAGCATGCAGAATCGACTCAGAATAGGAAAAGGAGACGTTTAGGTCAATTTAATGCATTCTGGCGTTCGTAGATACAAGAAAACTGTTAAAATTCTTCAGAAACGTCACTTTTGAAGTGTTTTCTTGTACTTTTAAGCCAATCAGATACCCTACGGGCTCGGAAAGTGCAACGAAACCATCAAATTTTAGCTAGAAACTGTATTTTTGTCGATTTTTATTGAATTTGAACTATATTTCAACGTTTTTTGATGGTTCTGAGCCACCAAACACACTTAAAGCATGCAGAATCGACTCAGAATAGGAAAAGGAGACGTTTAGGTCAATTTTATGCATTCTGGCGTTCGTAGATACAAGAAAACTGTTAAAATTCTTCAGAAACGTCACTTTTGAAGTGTTTTCTTGTACTTTTAAGCCAATCAGATACCCTACGGGCTCGGAAAGTGCAACGAAACCATAAAATTTTAGCTAGAAACTGTATTTTTGTCGATTTTAATTGAATTTGAACTATATTTCAACGTTTTTTGATGGTTCTGAGCCACCAAACACACTTAAAGCATGCAGAATCGACTCAGAATAGGAAAAGGAGACGTTTAGGTCAATTTTATGCATTCTGGCGTTCGTAGATACAAGAAAACTGTTAAAATTCTTCAGAAACGTCACTTTTGAAGTGTTTTCTTGTACTTTTAAGCCAATCAGATACCCTACGGGCTCGGAAAATGCAACGAAACCATCAAATTTTAGCTAGAAACTGTATTTTTGTCGATTTTTATTGAATTTGAACTATATTTCAACGTTTTTTGATGGTTCTGAGCCACCAAACACACTTAAAGCATGCAGAATCGACTCAGAATAGGAAAAGGAGACGTTTAGGTCAATTTTATGCATTCTGGCGTTCGTAGATACAAGAAAACTGTTAAAATTCTTCAGAAACGTCACTTTTGAAGTGTTTTCTTGTACTTTTAAGCCAATCAGATACCCTACGGGCTCGGAAAGTGCAACGAAACCATCAAATTTTAGCTAGAAACTGTATTTTTGTCGATTTTTATTGAATTTGAACTATATTTCAACGTTTTTTGATGGTTCTGAGCCACCAAACACACTTAAAGCATGCAGAATCGACTCAGAATAGGAAAAGGAGACGTTTAGGTCAATTTTATGCATTCTGGCGTTCGTAGATACAAGAAAACTGTTAAAATTCTTCAGAAACGTCACTTTTGAAGTGTTTTCTTGTACTTTTAAGCCAATCAGATACCCTACGGGCTCGGAAAGTGCAACGAAACCATCAAATTTTAGCTAGAAACTGTATTTTTGTCGATTTTTATTGAATTTGAACTATATTTCAACGTTTTTTGATGGTTCTGAGCCACCAAACACACTTAAAGCATGCAGAATCGACTCAGAATAGGAAAAGGAGACGTTTAGGTCAATTTTATGCATTCTGGCGTTCGTAGATACAAGAAAACTGTTAAAATTCTTCAGAAACGTCACTTTTGAAGTGTTTTCTTGTACTTTTAAGCCAATCAGATACCCTACGGGCTCGGAAAGTGCAACGAAACCATAAAATTTTAGCTAGAAACTGTATTTTTGTCGATTTTAATTGAATTTGAACTATATTTCAACGTTTTTTGATGGTTCTGAGCCACCAAACACACTTAAAGCATGCAGAATCGACTCAGAATAGGAAAAGGAGACGTTTAGGTCAATTTTATGCATTCTGGCGTTCGTAGATACAAGAAAACTGTTAAAATTCTTCAGAAACGTCACTTTTGAAGTGTTTTCTTGTACTTTTAAGCCAATCAGATACCCTACGGGCTCGGAAAAGTGCAACGAAACCATCAAATTTTAGCTAGAAACTGTATTTTTGTCGATTTTTATTGAATTTGAACTATATTTCAACGTTTTTTGATGGTTCTGAGCCACCAAACACACTTAAAGCATGCAGAATCGACTCAGAATAGGAAAAGGAGACGTTTAGGTCAATTTTATGCATTCTGGCGTTCGTAGATACAAGAAAACTGTTAAAATTCTTCAGAAACGTCACTTTTGAAGTGTTTTCTTGTACTTTTAAGCCAATCAGATACCCTACGGGCTCGGAAAGTGCAACGAAACCATCAAATTTTAGCTAGAAACTGTATTTTTGTCGATTTTTATTGAATTTGAACTATATTTCAACGTTTTTTGATGGTTCTGAGCCACCAAACACACTTAAAGCATGCAGAATCGACTCAGAATAGGAAAAGGAGACGTTTAGGTCAATTTTATGCATTCTGGCGTTCGTAGATACAAGAAAACTGTTAAAATTCTTCAGAAACGTCACTTTTGAAGTGTTTTCTTGTACTTTTAAGCCAATCAGATACCCTACGGGCTCGGAAAGTGCAACGAAACCATCAAATTTTAGCTAGAAACTGTATTTTTGTCGATTTTTATTGAATTTGAACTATATTTCAACGTTTTTTGATGGTTCTGAGCCACCAAACACACTTAAAGCATGCAGAATCGACTCAGAATAGGAAAAGGAGACGTTTAGGTCAATTTTATGCATTCTGGCGTTCGTAGATACAAGAAAACTGTTAAAACTCTTCAGAAACGTCACTTTTGAAGTGTTTTCTTGTACTTTTAAGCCAATCAGATACAATAAGATACCTACGGGCTCAGAAAGTGCAACGAAACCATCAAATTTTAGCTAGAAACTGTATTTTTGTCGATTTTTATTGAATTTGAACTATATTTCAACGTTTTTTGATGGTTCTGAGCCACCAAACACACTTAAAGCATGCAGAATCGACTCAGAATAGGAAAAGGAGACGTTTAGGTCAATTTTATGCATTCTGGCGTTCGTAGATACAAGAAAACTGTTAAAATTCTTCAGAAACGTCACTTTTGAAGTGTTTTCTTGTACTTTTAAGCCAATCAGATACCCTACGGGCTCGGAAAGTGCAACGAAACCATCAAATTTTAGCTAGAAACTGTATTTTTGTCGATTTTTATTGAATTTGAACTATATTTCAACGTTTTTTGATGGTTCTGAGCCACCAAACACACTTAAAGCATGTAGAATCGACTCAGAATAGGAAAAGGAGACGTTTAGGTCAATTTTATGCATTCTGGCGTTCGTAGATACAAGAAAACTGTTAAAATTCTTCAGAAACGTCACTTTTGAAGTGTTTTCTTGTACTTTTAAGCCAATCAGATACCCTACGGGCTCGGAAAGTGCAACGAAACCATCAAATTTTAGCTAGAAACTGTATTTTTGTCGATTTTTATTGAATTTGAACTATATTTCAACGTTTTTTGATGGTTCTGAGCCACCAAACACACTTAAAGCATGCAGAATCGACTCAGAATAGGAAAAGGAGACGTTTAGGTCAATTTTATGCATTCTGGCGTTCGTAGATACAAGAAAACTGTTAAAATTCTTCAGAAACGTCACTTTTGAAGTGTTTTCTTGTACTTTTAAGCCAATCAGATACCCTACGGGCTCGGAAAGTGCAACGAAATTAGCTAGAAACTGTATTTTTGTCGATTTTTATTGAATTTGAACTATATTTCAACGTTTTTTGATGGTTCTGAGCCACCAAACACACTTAAAGCATGCAGAATCGACTCAGAATAGGAAAAGGAGACGTTTAGGTAAATTTTATGCATTCTGGCGTTCGTAGATACAAGAAAACTGTTAAAATTCTTCAGAAACGTCACTTTTGAAGTGTTTTCTTGTACTTTTAAGCCACTCAGATACCCTACGGGCTCGGAAAGTGCAACGAAACCATCAAATTTTAGCTAGAAACTGTATTTTTGTCGATTTTTATTGAATTTGAACTATATTTCAACGTTTTTTGATGGTTCTGAGCCACCAAACACACTTAAAGCATGCAGAATCGACTCAGAATAGGAAAAGGAGACGTTTAGGTCAATTTTATGCATTCTGGCGTTCGTAGATACAAGAAAACTGTTAAAATTCTTCAGAAACGTCACTTTTGAAGTGTTTTCTTGTACTTTTAACCCACTCAGATACCCTACGGGCTCGGAAAGTGCAACGAAACCATCAAATTTTAGCTAGAAACTGTATTTTTGTCGATTTTTATTGAATTTGAACTATATTTCAACGTTTTTTGATGGTTCTGAGCCACCAAACACACTTAAAGCATGCAGAATCGACTCAGAATAGGAAAAGGAGACGTTTAGGTCAATTTTATGCATTCTGGCGTTCGTAGATACAAGAAAACTGTTAAAATTCTTCAGAAACGTCACTTTTGAAGTGTTTTCTTGTACTTTTAAGCCACTCAGATACCCTACGGGCTCGGAAAGTGCAACGAAACCATCAAATTTTAGCTAGAAACTGTATTTTTGTCGATTTTTATTGAATTTGAACTATATTTCAACGTTTTTTGATGGTTCTGAGCCACGAAACACACTTAAAGCATGCAGAATCGACTCAGAATAGGAAAAGGAGACGTTTAGGTCAATTTTATGCATTCTGGCGTTCGTAGATACAAGAAAACTGTTAAAATTCTTCAGAAACGTCACTTTTGAAGTGTTTTCTTGTACTTTTAAGCCACTCAGATACCCTACGGGCTCGGAAAGTGCAACGAAACCATCAAATTTTAGCTAGAAACTGTATTTTTGTCGATTTTTATTGAATTTGAACTATATTTCAACGTTTTTTGATGGTTCTGAGCCACCAAACACACTTAAAGCATGCAGAATCGACTCAGAATAGGAAAAGGAGACGTTTAGGTCAATTTTATGCATTCTGGCGTTCGTAGATACAAGAAAACTGTTAAAATTCTTCAGAAACGTCACTTTTGAAGTGTTTTCTTGTACTTTTAAGCCACTCAGATACCCTACGGGCTCGGAAAGTGCAACGAAACCATCAAATTTTAGCTAGAAACTGTATTTTTGTCGATTTTTATTGAATTTGAACTATATTTCAACGTTTTTTGATGGTTCTGAGCCACCAAACACACTTAAAGCATGCAGAATCGACTCAGAATAGGAAAGGAGACGTTTAGGTCAATTTTATGCATTCTGGCGTTCGTAGATACAAGAAAACTGTTAAAATTCTTCAGAAACGTCACTTTTGAAGTGTTTTCTTGTACTTTTAAGCCACTCAGATACCCTACGGGCTCGAAAAGTGCAACGAAACCATCAAATTTTAGCTAGAAACTGTATTTTTGTCGATTTTTATTGAATTTGAACTATATTTCAACGTTTTTTGATGGTTCTGAGCCACCAAACACACTTAAAGCATGCAGAATCGACTCAGAATAGGAAAGGAGACGTTTAGGTCAATTTTATGCATTCTGGCGTTCGTAGATACAAGAAAACTGTTAAAATTCTTCAGAAACGTCACTTTTGAAGTGTTTTCTTGTACTTTTAAGCCACTCAGATACCCTACGGGCTCGGAAAGTGCAACGAAACCATCAAATTTTAGCTAGAAACTGTATTTTTGTCGATTTTTATTGAATTTGAACTATATTTCAACGTTTTTTGATGGTTCTGAGGCACCAAACACACTTAAAGCATGCAGAATCCACTCCGAATAGGAAAAGGAGACGTTTAGGTCAATTTTATGCATTCTGGCGTTCGTAGATACAAGAAAACTGTTAAAATTCTTCAGAAACGTCACTTTTGAAGTGTTTTCTTGTACTTTTAAGCCACTCAGATACCCTACGGGCTCGGAAAGTGCAACGAAACCATCAAATTTTAGCTAGAAACTGTATTTTTGTCGATTTTTATTGAATTTGAACTATATTTCAACATTTTTTGATGGTTCTGAGCCACCAAACACACTTAAAGCATGCAGAATCGACTCAGAATAGGAAAAGGAGACGTTTAGGTCAATTTTATGCATTCTGGCGTTCGTAGATACAAGAAAACTGTTAAAATTCTTCAGAAACGTCACTTTTGAAGTGTTTTCTTGTACTTTTAAGCCACTCAGATACCCAACGGGCTCGGAAAGTGCAACGAAACCATCAAATTTTAGCTAGAAACTGTATTTTTGTCGATTTTTATTGAATTTGAACTATATTTCAACGTTTTTTGATGGTTCTGAGCCACCAAACACACTTAAAGCATGCAGAATCGACTCAGAATAGGAAAAGGAGACGTTTAGGTCAATTTTATGCATTCTGGCGTTCGTTGATACAAGAAAACTGTTAAAATTCTTCAGAAACGTCACTTTTGAAGTGTTTTCTTGTACTTTTAAGCCACTCAGATACCCTACGGGCTCGGAAAGTGCAACGAAACCATCAAATTTTAGCTAGAAACTGTATTTTTGTCGATTTTTATTGAATTTGAACTATATTTCAACGTTTTTTGATGGTTCTGAGCCACCAAACACACTTAAAGCATGCAGAATCGACTCAGAATAGGAAAAGGAGACGTTTAGGTCAATTTTATGCATTCTGGCGTTCGTAGATACAAGAAAACTGTTAAAATTCTTCAGAAACGTCACTTTTGAAGTGTTTTCTTGTACTTTTAAGCCACTCAGATACCCTACGGGCTCGGAAAGTGCAACGAAACCATCAAATTTTAGCTAGAAACTGTATTTTTGTCGATTTTTATTGAATTTGAACTATATTTCAACGTTTTTTGATGGTTCTGAGCCACCAAACACACTTAAAGCATGCAGAATCGACTCAGAATAGGAAAAGGAGACGTTTAGGTCAATTTTATGCATTCTGGCGTTCGTAGATACAAGAAAACTGTTAAAATTCTTCAGAAACGTCACTTTTGAAGTGTTTTCTTGTACTTTTAAGCCACTCAGATACCCTACGGGCTCGGAAAGTGCAACGAAACCATCAAATTTTAGCTAGAAACTGTATTTTTGTCGATTTTTATTGAATTTGAACTATATTTCAACGTTTTTTGATGGTTCTGAGCCACCAAACACACTTAAAGCATGCAGAATCGACTCAGAATAGGAAAAGGAGACGTTTAGGTCAATTTTATGCATTCTGGCGTTCGTAGATACAAGAAAACTGTTAAAATTCTTCAGAAACGTCACTTTTGAAGTGTTTTCTTGTACTTTTAAGCCACTCAGATACCCTACGGGCTCGGAAAGTGCAACGAAACCATCAAATTTTAGCTAGAAACTGTATTTTTGTCGATTTTTATTGAATTTGAACTATATTTCAACGTTTTTTGATGGTTCTGAGCCACCAAACACACTTAAAGCATGCAGAATCGACTCAGAATAGGAAAAGGAGACGTTTAGGTCAATTTTATGCATTCTGGCGTTCGTAGATACAAGAAAACTGTTAAAATTCTTCAGAAACGTCACTTTTGAAATGTTTTCTTGTACTTTTAAGCCACTCAGATACCCTACGGGCTCGGAAAGTGCAACGAAACCATCAAATTTTAGCTAGAAACTGTATTTTTGTCGATTTTTATTGAATTTGAACTATATTTCAACGTTTTTTGATGGTTCTGAGCCACCAAACACACTTAAAGCATGCAGAATCGACTCAGAATAGGAAAAGGAGACGTTTAGGTCAATTTTATGCATTCTGGCGTTCGTAGATACAAGAAAACTGTTAAAATTCTTCAGAAACGTCACTTTTGAAGTGTTTTCTTGTACTTTTAAGCCACTCAGATACCCTACGGGCTCGGAAAGTGCAACGAAACCATCAAATTTTAGCTAGAAACTGTATTTTTGTCGATTTTTATTGAATTTGAACTATATTTCAACGTTTTTTGATGGTTCTGAGCCACCAAACACACTTAAAGCATGCAGAATCGACTCAGAATAGGAAAAGGAGACGTTTAGGTCAATTTTATGCATTCTGGCGTTCGTAGATACAAGAAAACTGTTAAAATTCTTCAGAAACGTCACTTTTGAAGTGTTTTCTTGTACTTTTAAGCCACTCAGATACCCTACGGGCTCGGAAAGTGCAACGAAACCATCAAATTTTAGCTAGAAACTGTATTTTTGTCGATTTTTATTGAATTTGAACTATATTTCAACGTTTTTTGATGGTTCTGAGCCACCAAACACACTTAAAGCATGCAGTATCGACTCAGAATAGGAAAAGGAGACGTTTAGGTCAATTTTATGCATTCTGGCGTTCGTAGATACAAGAAAACTGTTAAAATTCTTCAGATACGTCACTTTTGAAGTGTTTTCTTGTACTTTTAAGCCACTCAGATACCCTACGGGCTCGGAAAGTGCAACGAAACCATCAAATTTTAGCTAGAAACTGTATTTTTGTCGATTTTTATTGAATTTGAACTATATTTCAACGTTTTTTGATGGTTCTGAGCCACCAAACACACTTAAAGCATGCAGAATCGACTCAGAATAGGAAAAGGAGACGTTTAGGTCAATTTTATGCATTCTGGCGTTCGTAGATACAAGAAAACTGTTAAAATTCTTCAGAAACGTCACTTTTGAAGTGTTTTCTTGTATTTTTAAGCCACTCAGATACCCTTCGGGCTCGGAAAGTGCAACGAAACCATCAAATTTTAGCTAGAAACTGTATTTTTGTCGATTTTTATTGAATTTGAACTATATTTCAACGTTTTTTGATGGTTCTGAGCCACCAAACACACTTAAAGCATGCAGAATCGACTCAGAATAGGAAAAGGAGACGTTTAGGTCAATTTTATGCATTCTGGCGTTCGTAGATACAAGAAAACTGTTAAAATTCTTCAGAAACGTCACTTTTGAAGTGTTTTCTTGTACTTTTAAGCCACTCAGATACCCTACGGGCTCGGAAAGTGCAACGAAACCATAAAATTTTAGCTAGAAACTGTATTTTTGTCGATTTTTATTGAATTTGAACTATATTTCAACGTTTTTTGATGGTTCTGAGCCACCAAACACACTTAAAGCATGCAGAATCGACTCAGAATAGGAAAAGGAGACGTTTAGGTCAATTTTATGCATTCTGGCGTTCGTAGATACAAGAAAACTGTTAAAATTCTTCAGAAACGTCACTTTTGAAGTGTTTTCTTGTACTTTTAAGCCACTCAGATACCCTACGGGCTCGGAAAGTGCAACGAAACCATCAAATTTTAGCTAGAAACTGTATTTTTGTCGATTTTTATTGAATTTGAACTATATTTCAACGTTTTTTGATGGTTCTGAGCCACCAAACACACTTAAAGAATGCAGAATCGACTCAGAATAGGAAAAGGAGACGTTTAGGTCAATTTCATGCATTCTGGCATTCGTAGATACAAGAAAACTGTTAAAATTCTTCAGAAACGTCACTTTTGAAGTGTTTTCTTGTACTTTTAAGCCACTCAGATACCCTACGGGCTCGGAAAGTGCAACGAAACCATCAAATTTTAGCTAGAAACTGTATTTTTGTCGATTTTTATTGAATTTGAACTATATTTCAACGTTTTTTGATGGTTCTGAGCCACCAAACACACTTAAAGCATGCAGAATCGACTCAGAATAGGAAAAGGAGACGTTTAGGTCAATTTTATGCATTCTGGCGTTCGTAGATACAAGAAAACTGTTAAAATTCTTCAGAAACGTCACTTTTGAAGTGTTTTCTTGTACTTTTAAGCCACTCAGATACCCTACGGGCTCGGAAAGTGCAACGAAACCATCAAATTTTAGCTAGAAACTGTATTTTTGTCGATTTTTATTGAATTTGAACTATATTTCAACGTTTTTTGATGGTTCTGAGCCACCAAACACACTTAAAGCATGCAGAATCGACTCAGAATAGGAAAAGGAGACGTTTAGGTCAATTTTATGCATTCTGGCGTTCGTAGATACAAGAAAACTGTTAAAATTCTTCAGAAACGTCACTTTTGAAGTGTTTTCTTGTAGTTTTAAGCCACTCAGATACCCTACGGGCTCGGAAAGTGCAACGAAACCATCAAATTTTAGCTAGAAACTGTATTTTTGTCGATTTTTATTGAATTTGAACTATATTTCAACGTTTTTTGATGGTTCTGAGCCACCAAACACACTTAAAGCATGCAGAATCGACTCAGAATAGGAAAAGGAGACGTTTAGGTCAATTTTATGAATTCTGGCGTTCGTAGATACAAGAAAACTGTTAAAATTCTTCAGAAACGTCACTTTTGAAGTGTTTTCTTGTACTTTTAAGCCACTCAGATACCCTACGGGCTCGGAAAGTGCAACGAAACCATCAAATTTTAGCTAGAAACTGTATTTTTGTCGATTTTTATTGAATTTGAACTATATTTCAACGGTTTTTGATGGTTCTGAGCCACCAAACACACTTAAAGCATGCAGAATCGACTCAGAATAGGAAAAGGAGACGTTTAGGTCAATTTTATGCATTCTGGCGTTCGTAGATACAAGAAAACTGTTAAAATTCTTCAGAAACGTCACTTTTGAAGTGTTTTCTTGTACTTTTAAGCCACTCAGATACCCAACGGGCTCGGAAAGTGCAACGAAACCAACAAATTTTAGCTAGAAACTGTATTTTTGTCGATTTTTATTGAATTTGAACTATATTTCAACGTTTTTTGATGGTTCTGAGCCACCAAACACACTTAAAGCATGCGGAATCGACTCAGAATAGGAAAAGGAGACGTTTAGGTCAATTTTATGCATTCTGGCGTTCGTAGATACAAGAAAACTGTTAAAATTCTTCAGAAACGTCACTTTTGAAGGTGTTTTCTTGTACTTTTAAGCCACTCAGATACCCTACGGGCTCGGAAAGTGCAACGAAACCATCAAATTTTAGCTAGAAACTGTATTTTTGTCGATTTTTATTGAATTTGAACTATATTTCAACGTTTTTTGATAGTTCTGAGCCACCAAACACACTTAAAGCATGCAGAATCGACTCAGAATAGGAAAAGGAGACGTTTAGGTCAATTTTATGCATTCTGGCGTTCGTAGATACAAGAAAACTGTTAAAATTCTTCAGAAACGTCACTTTTGAAGTGTTTTCTTGTACTTTTAAGCCACTCAGATACCCTACGGGCTCGGAAAGTGCAACGAAACCATCAAATTTTAGCTAGAAACTGTATTTTTGTCGATTTTTATTGAATTTGAACTATATTTCAACGTTTTTTGATGGTTCTGAGCCACCAAACACACTTAAAGCATGCAGAATCGACTCAGAATAGGAAAAGGAGACGTTTAGGTCAATTTTATGCATTCTGGCGTTCGTAGATACAAGAAAACTGTTAAAATTCTTCAGAAACGTCACTTTTGAAGTGTTTTCTTGTTCTTTTAAGCCACTCAGATACCCAACGGGCTCGGAAAGTGCAACGAAACCATCAAATTTTAGCTAGAAACTGTATTTTTGTCGATTTTTATTGAATTTGAACTATATTTCAACGTTTTTTGATGGTTCTGAGCCACCAAACACACTTAAAGCATGCAGAATCGACTC